>NC_061093.1:26606425-26643925 GCF_015104395.2 Macrobrachium nipponense | reverse complement strand
TCCAATTCGACTGGGTGTATTTATAGTGTGGGGTTCCGGGTTGCATCCCTGCCTCCTTAGGAGTCCATCACTTTTCTTACTATGTGTTGCCTTTTCTAGGATCACACTCTTCTGCATGAGACCTGGAGCTACTTCAGCCTCTAGTTTTTCTAGATTCCTTTTCAGGGATCTTGGATCGTGCCTAGTGCTCCTATGATTATGGGTACGATTTCCACTGGCATATCCCATATCCTTCTTATTTCTATTTTCAGATCTTGATACTTATCCATTTTTTCCCTCTCTTTCTCTTCAACTCTGATGTCCCATGGTATTGCGACATCAATGAGTGATACTTTCTTCTGACTTTGTCAATCAACGTCACGTCTGGTCTATTTGCACGTATCACCCTATCCGTTCTGTACCATAGTCCCAGAGGATCTTTGCCTGATCGTTTTCCTATCACTCCCTCAGGTTGGTGCTTGTACACTTATTACTGGCAAGGTAGCTGATGTTTCTTGCACAGGCTCCAGTGGAGGGCTTTTGCCACTGAATCATGCCTCTTTTTGTACTGGTTCTGTGCAAGTGCCGGGCATTCACTTGCTATGTGGTTTATGGTTTCATTTTTCGTATTGGGGGGCACCCTTCCTACATTCTGGGAAGAGGATCTGTTATTTCCGTCTATCGTACGTTTTGCAACATATCTGGTTCTTAGGGCCTGATCTTGTGCCGCTGTTATCATTCCTTCAGTTTCCTTCTTTAGCTCTCCCCTCTGTAGCCATTGCCAATTGTCATCGCTGGCTAGTTCTTTAGTCTGTCTCATGTATTGTCCGTGCATTGGTTTGTTGTGCCAGTCCCTCTGTTCTTTCTGTCTTTCTCCTGTCTCGTATATTTCTGGGTCTTCGTCTACTTTTATTAGTCCTTCTTCCCATGCACTCTTTAGCCACTCGTCTTCACTGGTTTTCAGATATTGCCCCAGTGCTCTGTTTTCAATGTTGACGCAGTCCTCTATACTTAGTAGTCCTCTCCCTCCTTCCTTTCGTGTTATGTATAGTCTGTCCGTATTTGCTCTTGGGTGTAGTGCTTTGTGTATTGTCATTTGTTTCCTGGTTTTCTGATCTATGCTGCGGAGTTCTGCCTTCGTCCATTCCACTATTCCTGCTCTGTATCTGATTACTGGCACTGCCCATGTGTTTATGGCTTTTACTCATATTTCCGCGTTGAGTTTTGACTTGAGTATCGCCTTGAGGTCTCTGCATATATTCTTTCCTGATCGTGTCCTTCATCTCTTGGTGTTTTATATCTCCTCCTTCCATTATTCCCAGGTATTTGTATCCTGTCTCATCTATGTGTTTGATGTTGCTCCCATCTGGTAGCTTTATCCCTTCAGTTCTCGTTACTTTGCCTTTTTGTATGTTGACTAAGGCGCATTTTTCTATTCCAAACTCCATTCTGATGTCCCCAGATACAATCCTTACAGTCTGGATTAGGGTATCTATTTCCTTGATGCTCTTACCATACAGCTTGATGTCGTCCATGAACATCAATGATTGGATTTTGTTTTTTTTTAGCCGTCTTTTCTTGAGTTGGTACCGGCATCCATCTTCTGTAGTACTTTTTGTCATGGGAATCATGGCTACTACGAAGAGTAGTGGGGACAGTGAGTCGCCCTGGAAGATCCCTCTCCTGATATTAACCTCTGCTAGTCTTATTCCAGAGCTTGTAAGTATTGTATTCCAGTTGCACATTGTATTTTTGAGGAAGCTGATGGTATTTTCCTCTGCCCCATATATTTTCAGGCATTCTATTAGCCATGTGTGGTATCATGTCGAAGGCTTTCTTATAGTCTATCCATGCCATGCTTAGGTTGGTTTTCCTTCTCCTACTGTTCTTCATTACCATTTTGTCTATCAGGAGCTGGTCTTTTGTGCCCCTACACTTCCTTCTGCGCCTTTCTGTTGGTAGGGGATGGTGTGTCTCCTCTAGGTGTAGTGTATAGCCTTTCACTGATGATACCTGTTAGTAACTTCCTCACATTATTGTAGGCAGGTGATAGGCCTGTAGTTACTGGCTATATTTCCCTTACTCTTGTCTTTTTGTACTAAGGATGTTTCTTCCTGTGGTCATCCATTTGGGTGCTTGGTGATTTGAGATACAATGCTGGAGTTGTTCTGCTATTCGTGGGTGTAGGGCCTTGAAGTTTTTGAGCCAGTATCCATGGACTTCATCGGGACCTGGGGTTTTCCAGTTTGGCATTTTCTTTAGTTGGTGTCCTGACTGTGTCTGTCGTGATCTCTGTGAATCTTTGTTTTATTCTCCCTGTTTCTTCTTCCTTGACTTCCTGGAGCCATGTTGTATGTTTGTTGTGTGATACCGGATTGCTCCATATGTTTTCCCAGAGTCTCTTACTTGGTTCGGCTTCAGGAATTTCTGGGTGGTTGGCTTCCCCTCTTAGTTGGCTGTATAGTCTTTTCTGGTTGGTTCCGAATAGTTGTTCTGTTGGTATCCTTATTCCTGTTCATGTACCGTTGGATCTTGTGTGCTTTGGCCTTAAGCCTCTGTTTTACATCTTCTATTGTGTTGTTTAGTCCCCTCTCTTGTACTTTGTATTCTCGTTGAGTTTCTCCCTTGTTTTCTTGCTTCTTAGCCTTTTTTCTGCCATCTCTTTCAGTTTACTTAAGTCAGATCTCATCACCATGATTTGCTTTTCCAGGCGCCTTTTCCAAGGAGGTTGCTGTTTTTTGGTTTTCTGTTGGGTTGGTTGTGCTGGTGGTGTTGGTCGCAATTCCCATCAGTTCTGCTACTAATCTTGCTCCTGCATATGTCAAGTTATTTGTTTCTGTGATACTGGTGGTGTGTATTAGGCCCATTATTTCATTGACCTCACTTGTTTTCTCCCTTAATTTCTTGGTGTTGTAGGCTTTCATGGAGGGGATCTTTGTTCTCTCTGTATCTGGCTCCATCCATTGTCTAATCTTTTCTACCCATTCCGTCCTCTCTGTTACTTCGTCGTGTTTCTTCGTGTGTCGTTGTTTGATACTTCATCCTCCCTGTGTCGTCTTCTGTGGCATAGTCTCTCAGTTCGTCTTCGTGTAATTCGTTGTCGTGTGACTTTCCCTTTCCATTCTTCTCTTTCTGTTGGGGAGAGCCAGTTCTTTTTCTTTATGTTCCTTACTTGGTCTGCCAGCCTCTGCTCTGTTTGGGGGGTGTATTCCTCTCATTCCAGATGTTGATCAATCTTCTTCTATATCCTCTCTCCGTCGGGTTGCTTATTATTATTATTATTATTATTATTATTATTATTATTATTATTATTATTATTATTTTGAGGATATTTAAATGGCTCTTCAGGTTAGTTGATGTTTATAGATAGCGGAAAAGCGTGATTTGAGGTATCTTGTTTAGTCACTCAGTCACACAACTATTGTGTTCGTGAGATTTATTGCTTATATTTAACGTCACTGAAAGGGTATCTATTTTACCATCGTAATTTTAGCCTGAAGATTCGTATTCTTAAGTGAAATATTTGTTTTTACTCAGCTCTTTGATGTTAGAGCTCGAATGGTTTCTTTAAGATATTTTTTCTATATTCTACATATAAATTTGTTCAAGTTCTTGTTAATTTTCATCTGCATTTCCTAAACTTAAGGAGAGGAAGGTCAGCAAGCTCCAAACACGAATTCATGTTGTGAAAGCAACCCCGAGCCGTATTTCAGTCATCGTTTGTTGATATCTGAAATTATCTGATGAAGTAGGAGAGCGGTGGGTGGGTGGGTGGGGTGTTGAGTGGGGGAAGGGGGTGGGGGTATTGGTCTCGTGTTGATAACTGCAATGCATATTCAAGCAAATTTTCAAGTATTTGGACGATTATCGTTACTCAGGACATGTCATGATTTAAGGAAATACAATGCGGAGAAATATTCTCGACAAAAAGATAATTACAGTATAGGTTTAGTTGGGAGTGTTTGATTTATTCTCTCAAAAGAGATTTTTCAAGATAGAATTAGGAAGAATAAGAGAGACTGTTTTTTTTTTTCGCAATAGATCGAAGCCTCATATTTTGATGATCGCGTCCTTCCAAAAGTTTCAAATGAGAGAAGTAAGAGTAAATAAGAAAATTAATTACGTTCCCGGCAGCATTGGATGACCTTGTAGCGTTCTCAGGGAGCTACAGGAATCTCTGGGGTTCCTGTACATCATTATTCATACATCTTATGCATGTTTATTGACATTTCTTTGGTTGGATCGAGTAAAAACGTGAAAATTCAAGGTTCCTCTCTTCATGTTGTACATAGACAGAAAAATGCAGAATTCATAAAATTTTTTACTTAATAAATAAAGAAGAATACTTTGCAGGCGAAGGCGATGAATTCACTCTTATTAACAAAAATGATGCTTTTGTTGCTCAGTTGATATTCTGGTCTACTAGCTGTGATTTAAGGTCAGTGCATTTTGTTTAAAAGAGTAAAAGGAAAAAATCAAATCATAGAAAAAAAATCGAAAATTTGTTTAAAGTAACGTACAGTCGGAGTTTCCCATCGTCCTTCGTAATACCGCGCAAATCTCCATCCTTCCCAGGAAAATAATCTTCACGATAAATATTGACATTTTGATCTTGGCTTCCCTCCACACAGACACTGCACTTCCCAAAATAGTAAGTCCTTTGTCACAAGGACATGAGAAGAAAATGTGTAGATAAAAAACAAAATAAAAAAAACCGTTGTTACTTAGCCTTGGGGAATAGGGTGTGTTTTGGAACATTCTTTCCGCCTTCGTTGGGGACCAAGTAGGTTTTCGGTCCTGGCTCGGTGGTGGGTGACCTTTCCTGTTCTCCCAGTAACCCTAAATTAAGTCCCTCTGTTTCTCATCTATTGCAGGTCTGTTTTCATTTGTTTCTCTTAAAAAAAAGTCTTCATGATGTTGTAAAGAATCGGTGTTTTATATATTTACAGAAAAAGGCTCTGTGTAGCATAGTTCTTACATTATTTATGCAAAATTAATCATTATAAGCTATGAATTTTCTATCCTTTTTAGTATGGCCTACGGTTCAGTAGTAATAATAAAGGCTAATATTTAAATAGAATGTGATAAATAAGAAATATTTTCAGACAGAAATTGCTTCGCTTACTTAGTATTTGTAAACTACATTCTCAACTTATTTCAAAACCATTTTTTCATCTAAGGTGGATAGGATTCCGATTAAATAAAATATAAAAAATTTTTGCAGATAACTTCAGCTTATTCAAGCGTGAACTCTTTTTGAAGCCACTGCCTGTCTTCCTGTTTTAGATCTAGCTTAAAAAACAAATAGTATAATGTAAAATGCGTGAAAGACTTTAGTAATATATACCTAACTGATTTCCCTATTACTGTTATGAATACAAGTGATTCATGCGAAATGTCACAAGTTTTATTATTCTATTTTCAAAATACAAGCTCACTGAAAAATGAAACCGGCCATTTTCATTTAATGTACTCGTATGTCTTTTTTTTTTTCTTGGCCCCATATTTATATAAAAGAATTAGCACATCTAATTGTCGATGTTTTTTCGGTACATGACTATGTTCATTTGCTCACAAAAAATGATAATTTTTACAATTTTGAATGTGTTTGGCTCCCCAAACAAGTTCCGAGGAACAGATAGATTGCAATGGACCTCTGGTTCTTGTTTACTTAAGCTACTTGATTTAAAGCTTGTCGTCATGTGATGATATGACAGTCGTCAGGACGTTATGTGATAGGTTCATTTATGGTTCCAGACATGAAGGGAACGAATCATTATTTTAGTTTGTTATACGAGTCACATTCTATGCCTGACGCCAGGGTTACATGCTTTGCCAATGAACTGGTGCGCACGTGTTTTTGTTGCGTTGTAACTTATTTCCGGAGTTCATTTTCGTACTCGAATATCAAATGTGGAAGAGATCATTTGACAAATCACGAAACATCCTGATTATGTAATTTCACTGTAGAAAGAGTCGTTTATATAAAGTAGCTTTTTTTATTTTTCATTTTTTCTTTTATTTGCCGGATTTTTATAATTGCATTTCATAATGAATTAACGAAGTGTATTATATTTTAATGTGGCGACAGACGGCATTTTGACAGCCTAAGCCTACAGGTAGTAACGGGGAAAAAAATGGCATATGGTATTCATATCGAGGCCTATCTATGAAGAAAGAGGAGGGCCTACATTGAGGAAATTAAATAACGGCCGGAAACTTTAAAATGAAAGGTGGTTTGAACCTTGGAAAACCGAGCAGGAAAATCTAAAGATAGCGGAACCTTGAAAAATAGTAACAGGAAAACATGAAATATTTCAGGAACCTGGGAAATCAGATGCGGGAAAGATGAAAGACTATAGGAACTAAAGAGTTTAGGCAGGAAAGAACGTCAAAGTTAAGCTCCCCTCACCTCCCCAAAAGAAAAAAAATAGATCTCAAGCTGAGTATTCTAAGGATTCTGAATTAGTTACAGTGAATGTCAGACAGTAGAGGTCAAAAGGGAGTGGTGTTACATTTTCCAAAACTGGCCTTCCAGAAAAAAAAAGTGGGTTCACACTTGCGAAGAGGCAGAATTTAAGAGAGATAGTCAGCTCAAGGTCATTTATGATATAAATTTCCCTTGTATAAATTCTGGAAGGAAGGAAACCAAGAAAGAAGTATCCTAGTTGTCGAAGAATTGCGAATATTGGCCTTCTGAAATTGGGACGATGAAAAGAACTTACACCATTCAAACACAACACCTAGAACTGAAGCAGCAGATTTATAGATTGCATTACTTTTTCATCACAATAATAGAAATCATGAAGTGTTGGCAGGAAGTTCGATTACAAGGAGGCCCTCTCATAAATTTACTCTCATGAACAAAATTAACAGATGAGGATAGAGTAAACCAAGAATGCGTGCAGACAGCAGATTGAACCTACCGAGTCATCTAAGAATGCTCGAATAGAAGATGATGTAATTAAGAAAAAAAAATATATATAAGGCCAACAGAATGCTTAGAAACTCCTAGCAACAGAGAATAAGATATCGTACAGTTGACATGCTTTACTTGGATTTTAAAAAGCTAGGAACGAATTAACAGACAGAAATATTAGAAGCAATAGGCTGAGGATTTGTCGAAGACTGAACACCATGCCAGACTCTGGGGTACCAAGAGTGCTGACGAAATATTCTACAAAATTCTACGGAAATTATGGTCAAACATCAATAAGGTAATTCAAGAAAGGTTGTTGGATTAATAGTTAGTGGGGAAGGGAGTTTGTCAGGTTTTATATACAGCCTCGACAATAGGTAAAATGCAGGACACATAAAATGTAAGAAAAAACAAAGAAACGAAAGAAAAACTATACCGATGAAACGTCCAAAATTAAGAATATACCATTAAAGTTGGGAGAGAGTTACCCGGTGATGATATTTAAATTTGATTTAATTTATGATCACACGTCTTCGTTTATGATAATAAAGTTTCTAAACGAATAGTTAGTTCTAAACTCCGTTGTTTACAAGAGTAACAAAACCAGGAAATACCAAGAAAGATTATGACGGGTCAAGGACCTTGACTAAATTAGGATGACACATGTTCAGGCTTTGACTAACCTGCTTTTTGCACTGCTTGGTATTTGAATATATAAGTGTGGTACAGTGCATTTCCTCATGAATCTTACAACTTTAATCTTCCCCCATTTCTAGTCAATCCGATGCTATTGCTTCTCACTCATCATTCTCACTACGATTACTGCTGTGCTGGCAAATAATATCGGTCATATACGCAGTTACTATAGTCGTCGTCTGCACCTCACCAAAGCCTTTTGCATGAAATCCATCTCCTTAAATGTGTAAAAGACAAAGCGAGAAATGCTGGCTTGCTCTGATATCAAAAGGAAAACGTACTAGCCAAGGTCCTCTTTTGTGCAATAGCCTTCATCCGTGTTGTTTAAATTCAGCCTTTCATCTCATAGTCAATGGTAGGTCCAAGAAATTAAGTATATTGTTAATATGGACCTTGCAATCCGTATGAAGACGAATAAAGGTTATAACAAATAATTTTTTCCTTTTATTAAAGATTTCTCTTTGGACGTTTTACTCCAACATTAAAAGTATTAAAACAATATTCGTGTTTCGTGTAGCCGAAGCCTATCATTATCAACACCTTTCAAGCGTTGACCGCAATTTCCTCCCCAGCTGTGAGCGCCGAAATGTGCCCCTCATATGGGTCGTTAATTCCGCCACTTTAATTTACGAGGTCGTTTCATCGGTTTGCTTGTTTGCTTAGTTTTTTTTTTCTTTTTTTTTTTTTTTGTTTAAATTTTTTTTTTTTGGAGATGCGTTAACTTGCATATGAAATAGTAACATCGTTAATGATAAAATGTTTTAATATTAGCATATGTGTTGAACTTCAGCTATAACGTTATATACATAAAAATCAGAGCCTACATATATAACGCTGTGTATATCCAAGCTTATCTATCGTAATTAGAAATCATAAGAAATACAGAGAAGACACACTTATCATGACCAAAAAAATGCCTACAAGGATATCCGAGTAATTTACAACTAGGTACCTACTTAAGAAGGAAGACGCTGGCCTTCCCCAAGGACGCCAAGTGTGGCAGGTTGATCAAGAAAAAGAAAGAAAGAAAAACAAGTGACTCGTGAAAAATATGGCTTCTACAAATGAACGGTTCTGTTTCTGCTGGAATGAGTTGTCCTTTCCTTATGTTATGAATATTTAGTAGCATAGTGATTAACTCTACCCCCACCCCACCCCCCACACTTCGTGTGGGAAGATGTACCTAACCAAACTACCCAGAGTTGCTATGCAGATTCCAAGTTCAACGATGCGAGTAAAAACTGACTCCTGAAATGCCTTCATTCCTTTTACTGTACTGCCCTTCATATTCTCTTTCTTCCAGCTTACTGTACACCCTCTCCTAACAATTGTTTCATAGTGCAACTGCGAGGTTTGCCTCCTGTAACACCTTTCAAACCTTTTACTGTCAATTTCAGTTTCAGCGCTGAATGGCCTTAGTTGTCCCAGTGCTTGGCATAATGCCAAAGATCTATATAAATCAAATAAAAAACCAAGACACCTGTATATGCGAG
This sequence comes from Macrobrachium nipponense, assembly GCF_015104395.2. NCBI lineage: Eukaryota > Metazoa > Arthropoda > Malacostraca > Decapoda > Palaemonidae > Macrobrachium > Macrobrachium nipponense. The sequence continues at coordinate 26,634,838 of NC_061093.1, read as the reverse complement.
CAAATGCATATGCAAATATACACGTAAATGACCAGACAAGTGCCGCGAAGAAATGTCCGTATATTTAAACCGACATGACCAGATGCTTTAATATACGTGTAAGAATGACGTGACCTTGGTAGTGATGTCATAAACAGGTTTGTAGGTTAACGTGGCAGTGGTAATGCTTTCTCTTTTTCTGGCAGAGAGCGTCTTATTCTTAGTCCTTGTAATGAAGGGACACCATCCTAATGATACTTTTTTTTTTTTTTTTTTTTTTGCGAAGCTTTTTACCTAAGAAAAATTATTGGCTTCACGTGTGTCTTCTCTGTATGTCTTTACGATTTTTTAATAATAATAATAATAATAATAATATAATAATAATAATAATAATAATAATAATAATTATTTATTATTATTATTATTATTATTATTATTATTATTATTATTATTGATCTTGGTGCGGTGTCCGTCCTCCTTATATCTGTGGTTGACAGCAGGGGGTCTGCCCCATGCTTGTCTCCTATTGGCTGGTGGCGGTGAGTCTTCGTTTTCATTGGTTGCCTGAGCCAGGTCTCAAGCCACACTTTCTTCGTATTATTATTATTATTATTATTATTATTATTATTATTATTATTATCGCTTAAGGGTAACTTATTTTGGCAAGCGTTCAAACAATGGCTTCATAATTGTTTTGTAAGCTTTTGATGTTGATTTTGTTTGTTTCAAGTTAAATGACCTTGCGAGTCCTGAACTGATGTGATCATTCATTACCAATTATTGTTTTATCTCGTATATTTCTTTTTTTGTGAACTACGATGTGTAAATTAATGTTGTTATACTGACTGCATGTGTTTGCTTGCATGTTTGCTTAAATCGCCATTAGTTTTTGTTTGTTGCTTTCCACTCGCAACTTCGTACTTATTCGTTTTTCTCCCGTTGCCAATCATCTTTCTAGAGGCAATTATTTGTTGTTCAGATGGGAAAAGTTACTGTCCTCTCTCTCTCTCTCTCTCTCTCTCTCAGGTTCTTTTGAGTTCTGTTACTGTTACAAGGTGGTCTGGTGTCATGGGTTAGTGAGTATGGTGTCTGCCGCAAAATTTGTTGTTTTGTTCTTCTTTGCGTATGGTACATTCAGATCAGTGCATTATTTGTAATCAATATTCTCCTCGTCATTAGCAAATTTAGAGAGAGAATTCTTGTGGGACGGTATGTTTGTTTGTACCGGTTCACGTTTGCAGATAATAGAACAATTTAATTTCATGCATTTATTCGTATGAACTCTATATAAAATCATTTTTAGAGTATAATTTTGAAGTTATTGACTAAGTGCAACATTATCCAAGCAAATCAGATGCGTTAATCTACGAAGTATTGTTAAAGCCTCATCGAAAAACTTGAACAAACGAGAAGCACTTTAATCAAGGCATTTATGCCCTAGACCTTGATTCTTACGGTACATTTCAGTAAAACAGGCTTACGTGCCAAGGTCTGAAAGTCCCATTATACTCATCGGCAGAGGATAACTTTCAGATGAGTATCAGTGCTTTCATTGTCGAAGGAATCACTATGAATACAAACGAGAATTTGTTGCAGAGAATGAGGTCTGTGCCTGGGGGCAGCTACGTGCTTTTACGCCTTCCTGCTCCTGAGCTTGCTGGAAAAGCCTTACGACCTCACCGAGGGACGTCCTGGAAATACGTATTTTTTGTGGCACGCAACCCCCCCTCCCCCCGTCTCTCTCTCTCTCTCTCTCTCTCTCCATGTATAATGTGTGTGTGTGTAATTTTATATATCTATATATATATATTATATATATAATATATATATGTATATATATATATATATATATATTATGTATATATATATATATATATATAACACTATTGCTTTATGTAACATTAAATAATGAGTTTTCCATGTGATCAGAAAAAGAATTTAGAAGTGAGTGCTGGTTGAACTATAAGTAGTATAATCCACTTCAAAGGAACAATAACCTAGTGTTCATACTGATGTTCGGTGTTCTGATCGAGGAAATCACTGACAACATTTGCATAGCTTACTGGTCACTTTTATGGATTGGTAACATTATTTACAGCCACTTGATATAATCATATTTTTCTCTGTGTACTTACATGCACTAAATTCTGTGCGTGTAATGGGTTGTTTCCTACGAGACCTACATGCGAGAAGCAAATAATGTCTACTTAAGAAGAGTTAGCAGGCTTGCCCAACGTTGGCTCTTAAGTAGTTTGCGACTTTTTGATACCTGGTGTAAAGTTTGTATGGCGCTAAAGAATGGAGTTAGACCAACATGCTTGATTTGTAAAAAAAAAAAAAAAAATAATCAATCAAGCTTGTTGGTTTAACTCCATTTTTAGCTTCGTATGCTATATAAACGGGAAAGTTAAGCTAAATGTAAAAATACTTGTTAACAACGCACACTCCATAGAATAAATGCATCAGATTCATTTTTAATTTTAATGCTACGATTCAGTGAATTTATATTTGGATGTCACTATTGCCCTTTCAATTTTGTTCAATTTGACGATCGTTGATTTTATACAGGGATTTCATAGATTTCACAGATATTTTTCTTACCCACAAGACAGGCCATAATTTATTAAACTGAACTTTCATGTGCCTCAGTCTAGTTCCCATTTCGTATAATTTTAGTGAGGAGTAACATTGAGCTTCTTTAGGTACCGATGGGTGAAAACTTTATGAATTCGGACACATTCAGCGCGTGGTCTTTACCTTCATGCCAGCCTTCATTTAATCGTTGAGGTGAACTTAAAACTGAAGTGCGGGCATGCATGCAGATCATCGCTTGATAATGCGTAGTTAAGATGTTCCCTCAGCGCTCCTTTTGTACCGGGCAAGTTTTGTTTGTTTAACTCTAGTCCTTTTGAGTAAACGCCGCTGCCTTTGTCCACTATCCTTGATTCTCAATCTTAGGCATAAAATGGACAGACTAGCTTTTCCGTTACACCGTTGGAACGGTGCATTTTTCGTAGCTGAAAGCTTGTAGTTTGCCTTTCTAAAACTTTTCAACATATTTGCGTCACCGTGTCAGCTGTTTGGCCAGCTGTGTTGATTTCGGTAAATGTGAAGAAACTAACAAGTGCCGCTACACTCTGTGCGCCAAGTGTTTTTCAAATTTCCTGTTGGTTCCTGTGCCAATCACCAAGGATAAATTGCCATCTAGAAATTTTGCAAGGAAGACACAAATATGGCAGTATATGGGGAAAAGCAAATCATTATGTATATACTTAGAATATGTAGACTATCAGGGTGTCAATTCTCCTCGGTGGTTGAGATGATGACGAACTTTCATACTATGAAATGCAATGCCGTATTAGTAGCTGCAACAGTTAATTTGCACCTGGCATTTGTTAAATACTTTACCATGTGAGCGTTGGTCTTAGTGTTGTTTTGGTATAATTTGACTTTTTGTGCCATCAGGAGCCTTCTAAACATTATAACAAACGCATGTGCGAATCAGTCTTTTCCTCTTACTCCAAAGAGCAAATTAATCCTTGTACCGTGTTGTGATTTAATGACTTGAGAGGTTATGTACCTCAACCATAACATCTAAAGTAATTTCCATGGTAGTAAGTTTATCATTTCTTTTGCGTTATCTGTTGTGGAAAATGTACTTTGATCAAACTCATGCTTTTGTGATGCTTCCATATTTCTACTTAGAACCAAAGATTGATATGGTTCCTATTCCATATCATTAGCAGAGGTTGTTGGATGATCACCACTAAGACACACACACACGCACTCACACTGCCTAGAGTTTTTGTTTATGTGCTTAGCTGCTCCTGGTTATCAGCTGTCAGTATGGCTCTTTGATTGTACAAATATCTTTAATCGCCAGTGAGGTATTAAGAATCCATTTCTTCTCATGAGAGGTAATTTCTGCCCCACCATAGTCTATTTAGTTGTCAATCTGACCTTTAAGGGCGTCGAAGCACCTTTGCACAAATAATTTCACTCGTGAAATCATTCACTTCCTGACAAGTATTTCGTTGGATTCTTCACCAATTTCCGTATTTAGTATGTCAGCTGCACCCGGATTCTGTATCAAAATTCTGAGTACTACAGGGTTCATTGAGAATTGAACATCCTTTAGAAGTTCTGCTCACGTTTCTCTGTCATGGCTCTTCATACTTCCTGGGGACGTTCCTTCTACTAAAAGCATTGTTTTGGGCCACAAATAGAAGAACTAGAATAAAATCATGTAAATGGTTTCTGGATATCTGACATTCCGCCTTTCATCTCCTTTAACCGATTTACAGCCACGGGTTTATGATTTATGATCCATATCGATGATGATAAAGTTAGGATCATTCATATGACTCAACACCATGACAAGCATGGTGTCATTTTTATGTTACTGTTGAATCACTTGTGGCCTCCTTGAACACCGTGGGTTTTCAGCCGCGTCATTAGTTATCGTTATTGTAATCTTCAAACAGGCGCTTAAATTGCCTTAAGATTGTATGCATAGAGATATATAAAAAAAAACCTCGATTCAATGATTGAAAATCTTTTCTCTGGAACCTCACTTGTTAGGGGAAACGGCTTTATGTATATGTATAATATATATATATATATATATATATATATATATATATATATATAAATAAGTGTGTGTGTGTGTGTGTGGTGTGTGTGTGTGTGGGTACGTACATAAAGCCGCTTCCCCTCTAACAAACAAGTGTGAGGTTTATATGTGTGTGTGTGTGTGTGTGTACGTACATAAAGCCGCTTCCCCCTAACAAGTGAGGTTTATATTTGTGCGTAGGTGCATTATGCGACCGTGACTGTATGTTTTTGTACCAGTGTACCTGAGTATGAGTAAGTTGTATAGAGCGGACACACCGAGACAAGTTGTGTGTGTTTACGTCCAAGTGCAAGGTCAAGTGAGCCTTAAGGTTATATATATTTGACTCGGAGGCAACTGAATGCAACTATTTTTCTCTACTACGCACAGTTATCGTCGTTATATTCTGTTCAGTTTCAGGCGGAAGTAACCAATTTTCCGAGCGGTTTATCTTCCTGTTCATTTCTGGACATCATGAAACTTATTGTTACTGACTTTGACCGTCGTGTTACCTATTTACTTGTAGGTAACACTGCGTAAAGAATGAGAATATAAAATCCACAAGTGACCGATAACACGGGAACCAAGACATTCCACTTGAAGATTTTTATGATCGTGAACCAAAGCATAATAATTTACTTGGGTGCTTAGCAGTTGGTCAGTGCTCAGATTTCGAAATAAAGGGTCTTCTGTTTTGACTGAATTTCCTTTTAGGACCAAGGACAAGTTGTTATCTCTCCCGTTGTGGTTGCTTTTGCATCAAGGAAACGTTCCCAGCGTCGATGATTATTTTTGTATTATTGACTCTCTTGGTTATTGGTTAATCGATTAGATGATACATCTACTGAGTTCTCATAGAGCATTTTTAGATGCTTTACCCATTAAGTTATTACGTTGACATTATCACAGAATCGTTGTTTTCCTAAGTGAGGATTGTTGCACTCATGAGCTACTAAACATCTTTGAGATGAAGCGATTTTGGTATTCCAGGTAGAGTTGATCTTCGTATATGACAGTATTTTTTATTCACTTAGGACAGCAGAAGAAAAAACACTCTAGCATTTATGAATGCGATGGTGACCTTTGTTCTTTTATCTCTGGAGCCTTCACGTGTTAGAGGAATAAATTTATTATATTGTGGAAGCGTGAGGTATACTCTGCTATATTCGTGTACTTGAGATTGAGCATTTCATGATGATATCTGGATAAGTTAGATTAGCTATCAGAGGACATCATTCGGGCATTTTTCAGTATACTACATGAAACCATTGTACTGTGAATCCGTTTCTTCGCAACTTTCTCTTTCTAAAGAGAGAAATCATTGTTTTTGTTAATTTGTAGACTGAAAATCTGGAGTCTAAAGTCTTCCTCTTATAAAATGTTGAGTTGAAAGTATCAACGTGTCTGAATGAAATGTACCGCTGAATGAATGAAAAAACATTTTAAAAGATAGTTTCTTAAAAAATATTTGTTGAGCAAATAGATATTTGCTCACTAAATGTCCGTTCCATTTGGTGTTGGCTGCGCGCGCCAGGAACTTTGAATAAATACAGAGGAAAATAAAATTGCAAAAAAGACATTGAAAAGAAGAACTGTTTACCGGTGGCAGCTTCCATAAGAACACATGACGGCTTGATGATGAGTCTGGGTACATATCTTCCTCATATGTGACAGATGAAGGGTGACCTTCGAGGTAACTACGCGAGAGGTTCGATAAACTCTTCCAGCAGGAAGTACTTGGGGGACCTTGTCCCAGACTTATTTATTAGAGTCTGCACGCTTAGGAAGGGTTCCGGACACTTATCAGAAAGGAAAGACGACCATGAAGAGAAGAGAAGAGTATAGAATATTGTAACCTCAATCTGTGTATCTGTGGCCTGACACCTTATTATAATCACATGGGATGTGAAGAATTAGGACAGGCAATTGAACCAAAGCTTGACTCCAAAAATAATCACCTTGCAACTGTATAGCAGTAAAAAAAAAACGCTACGAAATGGAGCCAGTAAAGATGATTACTTTGTACTTAAGGGAAATAGCCCAAAGCATCCACAGGAAGTGCCTTGCTCTCCATTTTGAGAACGGCTATAATGCCTTGATCGGTATCCGCATCGCATCATTCTACAGTAGTTGCATGAAATGACAAGCTATTCAATTTAGAGGTCTCCCAGAACTAGACAGGAAGAGGAAATCCTCTTGCACATTATACAGAAGATCAAGGATTCCACAGTTTAATATATATTTTCTTGTGGGGAAAAATGATCTCTCTCTGTAAAATCCTGAAAATGAAGTAAGGATCCGAAAATGAAGTAAGGATCCGTAAATGTCCAGAACACTCTTAAGAAGTTCACACCAAATAGTCGGATATGCCACGACATCATATAAGCAAAGAGAGCAATCACAGTGGGACTAGTTTTGCTGACAAAGAAGAATCATGAGTCAAATCAGCACAAAGATAGTAAAGATTAATGTTATTTTAGGTAAATTGTCCGCTGAAGGAATCGACGGTGTTCTGTCGAGGTATCTACGTTTGTATATGAAGAGTAATATCATGCTGGAAAGTTTTTATAGTTAACGGATAAACTTGGTATTGATTTTCTCCTTTCCTTTGGATCTGGGTCCGCTCACCAATAGGATCAGCAACTTACTTGGGAATTGATATCGTTTTATATATATTATCTATATATATATATATATATATCTTAATATAGATTAATATATATATATTATTATTTATATATCTATGTTATATATATATTATATATATATATATATATAATTCTTTATATATTTATATATTTAATTATATATATCTATATCTATATATATAATATATATATATTTTATTATTTATATGAAATCGTAAAAAGACAAAAATTTACTAAAATATAAAATTAAAAATTATTATTTAAAAGCTGAGACCTCCGACCAACCTTAAGTTAAGAGAAAGGAAGACTGAATGACTGGAGACAATAAAAGAGGAGACACGTTAACTAGGGTACAGTTGGATAGAGGAGGTTTGGGTATTCAACCGGGGAACCAGCTGGTTAATGAGTAACGACTCTAAAATGGGTAGTTCTTGGGCGTTTGGTGTTTGCCCTATGATGCAAAAATCGTCTCTTTCGATTTGTGCTTTGCAGATTTTTGCTTGGTTCCTGATATTTGAATGATCAGGGTTGGAGAGCCTACTTCCTGTTCGGAAACTTATTCCACAATGAGAATCGATTCTGACCCTTAGTAACCTCTTCGTAGATCCCACATAAGTCCCAGAGTTACACTTTGGGCAAATATATTTATATACTACATTTGAGGTCAAGAAGGGACTCAATCGATCTTTATATTTAAAGAAAGACCCAATTGTTAAGGGATTTTTTGGTATTAGTTTATTACTGACTGCACCATAATGGTGCAGTCAGTATTAAACTAATACCAAAAAATCCCTAAACAATTGGGTCTCTCTGTAAATATAAAGATCGATTGAGTCCATTCTTGACCTCAAATGTAGTATATAAATATACTTGCCCTGTTTCCTTGAGTCAACGCCTGAGTTGATGCATTCTTTGGTCGTCACCTGCCTGCACCTTAGTTATATATATATATATATATATATATAATATATATATATATATATATATATATATATATATTTATTTATTTTATATTTATTTATATATATATATATATAGTATATATTTATATATATATATATATATATATATATATAGATATATATATATATATATATAATATGTAGGTATTCCTGGTTATCTGTCTATATATAATGTTTATATAGTGTATATACATACACTATATGGATAAACAGTTAACCAGATATACATATATATATATATATATATATATATATATATATATATGATAGATATAATGATAGGGCTGTTTTGGAAGATGTAATAACCCCGGAGTGCGCCGTTTGCTAGGTCCGTGAGTCGTCGTCTACTACCACTCACTAGAACCTAAGCTGTAAATGGGTATCATCGCTTGACTAGGGTTACGATAAAGGGTCCGGAGCTAATAAGCTAACCTTAATATTGAGTGAGAAACGAGATGGGTCAACTTTTCTGGCATCCCCCTCCCCCCCACAAAGGGAAATAATACCGAAGGGGAACTATAACCAAGAGGACCAACTACGTCAGTGACGCCCTAAGCCACCCGGCTACCGTGGGCGTCACTGAGCATCGTTGGTTCTTATGTTCGGCAAATTCGACCCTCTGAGATGGCGAATCACTTATCAATTGTAATTCCCCCTCGGTATCATTTTCGAGGTATAGCGAATTGAATATTAAACGACATTTGTAATTAGATGTTTGTGTATATCAAATCGCGGTGATGTGATAAAAATATATATTATATATATATATATATATATAAATATATATATATATGTATATATATTAAATATTATATAATTATACTAAATTTATTATATGATATATATTATAATATTATTCTCTATACTATATCTATATATATTCTATATCTCTATACCTCAATCTCATAATCATATCTCTGATATATATATATCTATCTATATATATATCTATATATAACTCACATAATGCTCTATGTATATATATATATATAAATACAATTATCTATCTCTCTATATATCTATATATCTTCTACTGTCACTATCTCTAAATTATATATATATATATCTATATCTTCATATATATATCTATCTATATACTATTCTATATATAGATATATATAGATATATATATAAATATATTATATATAATATATATATATATATAATATCTTTACCATACTTTTTACTGGAATAGAAAAGTGTAGATATATATATATACACATATGTATGCATGCATGTGTGTATATATATATATATATATATATAGATATATATATATATATATATATATATATATATATATATATATGTGTGTGTGTGTGTGTGTGTGTGTGTAGAATCTACTGGTCATTTGGGTACGTGTATCCATAAAAGAGCAAAGAATTCGAGAAGTTAAGAGAGCATTGTGGCTATTAGAATTTCATATATATATATATATATATATATATATATATATATATATATATATATATATATATATATATATATATATTATATATATATATATATATATATATATATATATATATATATATATATATATATATATATATATATATATATATATATATATATCTTACAAAAGCTTTGCTCCTGGTGAGCATAAGTTTGATAATAAATGGCATCGAAAAGACCGGAAATCACCCCCTCATTTTATTTGCACCAAAGTTACACCAAAGTTAGGGTATGTCTTTTCATCTTCAGGGAAGGAATTCCCAAAGCGTCAATGGAAATTTAAAGGAGAGATGATTTCTGGTCTTTTTGATGCCCTGTTTATTATATATTATACATATATACATTAGTTCAGACCTCACCTCAGTCCCTTGGGCAAAGCACTGGCCTCGCCGCTCTGGCGAATGGTGATCACTCCTACAGGCGTCACTTTCTTATGACACCAGGAAGTGATTTATTAGTCGCCACGCCTCTTTCTTTTCAGGAAGCAGTTAAGAACACGTATTCCGATATATCTCAAGAATTTTGCCACAAAATTTCCGTTGCATTTTATTTATAGTTGGGTTTGTCTAGGACGTTTCTTACTTCATTCGTTTAGTTTTTATTGCAGAATTTTAGTACTAGTAGGTATACTCATTTCCCTTTAACTTCTGTTAATTCTTCTGAACACCATATCCTCATGAACAACAGTAATATAATAATAATATTTTGTTTATGTAACTGATTTAAATTCAACTCTTGCGAGCGGGAAATATTTCCTTATAATCAGCATAATTACCAGATGGTCGCTTGATAAATCACTTCATATAAGCATTGTAGCTGAAGTCCGTTTTTCCAATGACAATAAATCACTCGAGAAAGACCATAAATGGCAACCTTCGCTCGGCTCACGATTTGCAATTGCGTCATAAACCTGCAGTTCTATTCACGCTGGGTTTACGATGCTGAATATCAAAATAGTTATGAAAATTAAATGAATAGTGTAACAGAGATCATTTTAAGGCAATGATAGTGAAACGAATGTGTGGGCTAAATAAACAAAATAGGGAAAACTTCAAGATTTTGTAAAGAAATAACGTACACAATAAACTGAAAGCGGGTTTGGGTGTGGAAGGTCTCCAGAACACGTCATCAGACAGCGTAATAATGGAAACTGATATACCATGAAATTATTTATCCTTTTTTTCTTTTTTTTTTTATCTATTTTGGAAAATCTGTCACTCGGTAACCAGGAAGAGAGTAAAACAGAGAGGCAGCTTCAATGCCTCCTTTCTGTGACAAGAAATAGTGAAAGAACGCACGAGAGCTGAAGGTACCGTTCCTAAAAACAACGGCGCAAAAATTTCAAGGTGAATTCTCAGATAAGTATGATAATGACGGGATTATTTGCTGGTCTTTTCTTCAATGTGATTTTTTACTGAGCGTTTCTGTGTACACAACAGTCAAAGAGACCGAAAGCCGTCTGTGGTAAACATTAAGATTACAACATTTACATTGTATTCATACGCAAAATTATGAATATTATTTACAATTAAAGTCCCAAATAAGGCAGGTTACCTAATTTTGGAAAACTATGACATCAAATATGAATAGTAAATATTTGGGTTTTAGCCACACAAGACATAAAATGCAATTTATTTTCTACAATCTTACATTTTATTTCTCTCACACAAATGTGTTCAATTTAATCTGGACTGTTTTAATTTATTTATTTATTATTTTTTTTATCTTCTGCGGCTGCTTTCTCTTTACCCTGATCAAGACTTGTTTTCTTCCATTTATTTTCTCCGTACGGATTAATAGTTCCTTATATATATATATATATATATATATTATATATATATATATATATATATATATATATATATATATATATATATATATATTATATATATATATATATATATTATATATATATATATATAAATACTTATATTATATAATTATATATATATATTATAATATATATATATCTATATATTCGTTACTAGTTCAAACATTACTTATTACTTACAGCCAAATCCTCAGCAAAAAACGTTAACTGAAAAATTTCTCAAACGTTTGTTCGCTAAAGGCCAATGCGTTCAACAAAGAATGTGTGTGAAACCCAGGTTCAAACGTTAAAGTTCTATTTTAAATAACTGAGGAATAAGATTTTTGTAATTTTATTCTTTATTTTGACCACAAAAACTAAAACCAAAGCTTACTGATTTGATGTATCCCTTTGACGCTCAGAAACAGTATAATTACGAATAGGTTAGCTTAAAATGCATCCATCGATATCAATCGGCGGGCATGGCCATGAAAAGTGACCAGATTACAACACAGCTGATTGTGGCACTAATCAGCTGATCTTGTTAATATAAGCTTAAATTAAGAAATCGTTTGGGAAGTTATTTCCTCTTTTTCATTCTTATGATTGAGTTGTGTCAAATCTTTAATGGGTATCATTTCCTGTATAGTGTTTCCAAGTCATGCCCTGTACATTTTCAAGTCATGATTGTACAGTTTTATTCAAGTCATTCTTGGTGACTTTTTCCAAGTCGTTCCCTATGGTGTTTTCAGGCCATCCTCTGAACATTGTTTTCTTGTTTACTTAGTATTTCAGTGATCTAGGAATACTTTAGACCTGCGTAAAAACTTTTCTTTGCCCTGTACTTCATGGAACAAAAGCAAAATCCCCATACATAGAGTAGTTATGTTCGAGATTTTCCAATGCTTATTCCAACTAAACTTTCTTTAAAGTCACTTTTCAACGATGGATATCGCACTTACGTGTTCGTCCTGTGAAAAAGATCATTACAGGGCGAATCTCCCGTAGGGGCTTAGCAATGTCATTGCACCTCACACGCGCTCGGCTACCATTCCGGTGGTCCGAAGTTCGATTCTCGGCTCGGCCAACGCGGAACCGGAGGAATTTATTTCTGGTGATAGAAATTCATTTCTCGATACAATGTGGTTCGGATCCCACGATAAGCTGTAAGTCCCGTTGCTACGTAACCAATTGGTTCCTAGTCACGTAAAAATATCTAATCCTTCGGGCCAGCCCTAGGAGAGATGTTAATCAGCTGAGTGGTCTGGTAAAACTAAGATATACTTAACTTTTTGCACCTCACACGCATTACTTACGTTTCTTTGCAGCGTCACCTCGACCCCTAGCTGCAACCCCTTTCATTCCTTTTTACTGTGCCTCCATTCATATTCTTCTCTCTTCCATCTTTGTTTCCACCCTCTCCTAACACTTGTCTCATAGTGCAACTGCGAGGTTTTCCTTCTCTTAAACCTTTCAAGCCTTTCTACTCTCCATTTCCCTTTCAGTGTTGAATGACCTCATACTTCCCAGTGCTTTGCCTTTGGCCTAAATTCTATATATAATTTCTTACAGGGTGAATCGCCTTTGCTTTAGTTGCATACGATCTAATGAGATGCCCATGATAATCTTTAGTTTTCACAACTGAATCGCCTTGACGAATTTAAGCTCAAGGTCCAATAAGCTTTCACCTCGTATGAAGAGTTGAGCTTGCAGGTTGCTTAGCAAGGGACATTTAAAACTTTATGGAAAGAGAAAGAGCTCCTTTATGTACTTGCTGGCATCCACTTGAGAGAATATAGGTCAGTCGCATGTGTTATTCTCTCTCTCTCTCTCTCTCTCTCTCTCTCTCTCTCTCTCTCTTTTCACATGCAGGTGCCAACAAATTAGCCGACTAATAACTAGGTACCTATTTCATTGTTAAGCTCAACAATGACTTCTTTGATTTTTGTGAAAATACGCCAGACTCGTTCCCTTCCTCGCCCTGCGCTTCAAGAGAAGAAAGAGAGAGAGAGAGAGAGAGAGAGAGAGAGAGAGAGAGAGAGAGAGATAAATGTTATCCAAAATCCAAAAGGTTCAGAAGTGAGACTGGATGTCTTGTAATATATCTTGGACATAATGTATAGAAAGGAGCTTTCGTTAACCTAGAGTTCTTGCTGTTTAAAAGGGATCCTGTGGTGTTACCTATCGTAATTCCGTTAAAGGAATTCCCTAAGAGAAGACCGACAGGAGAAAACTATTTAAATAAACTAATGCACAAAAGTCTGAGTGATTTATTGCGTAAATGCGCCTCTGTTACATTATGGCACAAGCGTTCTACCTCTGCCCACGAAAATAAAAAGTCGAATGACTTTCCTCGTGTCTTCATTAGCAGAAATTTCATGAACGGGAAATGAACTTTCTTGCCGAAGCACTCGTGCATTTGTCAGTTGATTTGTAGTACTTTTTTCTTCCTCCTGCAAAGTCATGTCCTCGCTCTCTCTTTCTCATAGCGAGATATAATTTGTCCGCAGTACCATTCTAAGCCCTCAATTAGTTCTGCCGTAGTTAATTCCTTCTTAATTATATTTCTTCTGTGACGAAAGATGATTTTCCTTCTTGGCACTGCTCATATTTTTTCTTATACGAGAATTGAACTATCTGAAGCAATCGCGTATTGTAATTCCTGGTTATTTAATTCGTCAGTTGTTGCATGCGTTATTCTGAAATATATTTAGGCCAGAAACATCCTGATTAGTGTTCAAATGATTTTCTCTTGTTAGATTTTATATATTGGTGTTGCGTCGTTTTTAACTTTATCATTTAAATTCACTTGGAGCCGAAATCTCTGTTTATCCCTTGATACAAGTGCAGGGTTTAATTACCCTTTGCATTGTCTTCCTCTGCGAATGAATGAATGTTTTTCCCATTTCTGAAAACGTTACGTTTTTTCTTGCTTTTTGCTTACTATATTGAGTCATTTCAGGGCAAAGATCCTTCGACTTGTCAAGTGACAAAGAAGTCCGTGTATCTAAGTTTTTGCCATAATCTCGTTTAGATTATTGCAGATTAGATTATTACACATCTATATACAAAGATGTAGCCAGATGATCACCAAATATCGCATAGGCTTACTCTGTAACCACTTCACCCAGCTCATTAACCACGTCCTAGAGTTCTTGCTTGGCCTCTCTGGCGCACATCCAGATTTCAAGTCAGGCGGATAAACATCTATTCTTCCAATCAAGGTTCTGTCACTCAAAAGATTAGCTAGCACTCAGTAGGGAGGAATCCGGAAGAAAAGTGACTTCCGTTCACGGCCGGTTCCCTACCTGATGACTCCCCCCACCCTTTTCCACCACTCCCCCTTGCAGTTGAAATCTAGCAAATAATGTTACTGTTTACCCGTGCCCCATCAAAAAGGACGATGATGTCAAAGAGGGCTGGGGTGGCTTTTCGCCTGCCCTAGGGACTCTACGTACCGTCTGGATGCTCGGACCGTTGTAACGGTCTGCTTAATTCTCACTGGTTAGAAAATTGGTTCCGGGTGGAACCAGCAAATCTAAAGGTGGGGTTTCTTAACACTAATTATCGTCGTTACACACAAATAAAATACGTGGAGACTCAAATGCCTGAAAAATGTGCGATGTTTGTGGAAATGTAGATTAGTTTCTCCAGTAACGAACAAGTCCCATATTTATCTCCGAATGATCCCCAAAAAATATTTCCATTCATCGTAATAGTTACTTCTCTTCTTATCATTTACAGACTCACACTTACCTCGATTTATGACATAAATGATGATGCTGTGCAAGGGTGATTACTGACTTCGGCAATAAGGAAGGAGGAGAGCGAAGCGCGGTGTCGGGAGATAAATGCCAGTGTATGAAAAGTGAGAGTCTCCTAAACATGGAGGATTCAGGGATTATCATGCGTCACTTCTGTTAAGGTCACGAAGAAACGAGCCTTCAGGCAGTTGAAGAGTTCGAAACGGGAAATGCTCTTCAACGAGACTCCTCCTTAAATTAGTACAAAGGTTTATAATTAGGTGAATGTTTTCCTTTCTTCTTCTCTTCATCTTTACTGCGATTAATATTATTATTATTATTATTATTATTATTATTATTATTATTATTATTATTATTATTATTATTATTATTATTATTAAGAATGATAGGTGATCGCTTGCTTCAGTATTTCCCAATACCTGTTAATTTTTTTATTAATGATCACCACATTCTTTGGAAGCTTGAATTTCAAGTCTGTGGCCCCTTTGGGCTTGTTCCATATGAATAGGGTTCATCTTCTGAATAATAATAATAATAATAATAATAATAATAATAATAATAATAATAATAATAATAATAATAATAATAATTTACTCATTTGTCCACAGTAGAAATTTATCTTATCCTTATCGCAACGGTTAATTATTTTATCATTACTTCTCTTATTATTATTTTCACTCAAATTATTTTATTTCCTTGAACCTTCTTCTCGTCTGTATTATTTCTAGTTGTCAGTTTTGTTTTGTGTTGCTATTTTTTTTATTTATTGTCGAAACAGCTTCACGTTTGTACCCTCACCTTTTAATTAAGAGTATTTTATTCAAGGCGAGTGATTCAGCCTTTTAAGTAACAACGTCACTGGGTGGCATCATGCCAGAATGGAGTAATGCGGAGTCATTTGTCAGAGAAATCGTTCGTTTTTTTTTTACTTTCTTTCTTTTAGCACTAGGGGCATTGTTGATTAATGATAACGAATAGCTTAAGAATCCGCTTGATTGTAATTATAATAATCGTAAATGATCGTATTGTCTAAACGCAGTGTGTACTTACTATATGTTTTTGTAATGCAGATAATACGCGGAAAATAGATCTCACGCTTAAATATCGTGTTGTCCATCCCGGAATCAACCTCTCTCGCAACTGTCTTCAGTTAAGTAGGCAACTCACAAGACATGCCGTTTCGATCCTGTCTTGCATGTCCGTCTTCAGTGACGGCACTAATGCACCAGTAATAAAACCGGTGGTAATCATAACTAGACGGCAGGTTAAACTATTAAGATAGTTCTAATAACTCTGCTGTTATTAACATTAACCTTTTTATCTCTTTATCAGAGCGATGGAAACACGGAACTCGTGGGGGAAAATGGAGCTGAAGGTAAGTTGGTGAGACTGATTAAAAGTTTTTATGATGACAGCAAGCGTTTATGCCAGAATTTGTAGACAGGAAGGACACTGGTCTGTGTACAAATGGATCTGAAACGAGTTTACTGTTCCTCCTTCGGCATTTTTTATCTTTATGATGGAGTCATGTGAGACAACTTGTTGGGACAAGGAAACAAATCGTGAAAGCTGACAGGGTAACCGACTGAATGGTGGAATTAATGATTAATGATACTAGTTCCATGGCTGGACAGATGGGAAACTCGTGAGCAAATTTTCATCTTGTGGATGGGGTGCTAGTGATAATAATGGGAGGATCATCATTATGCCTACTACGATTTTTGGTACCGATACGCTTTGGTGTATTAGTGTCATTATCACTAGCAGGAACAAGCGTAGTATAATGATATCAATAATAAAACAGTTCTTTGTAGCTAGAATTTTGGTAATGATTATGATGATGAAGAAAATGAAACTAAAAAAGTGGGAATTATTCTGTTAAAAGTAACTCTATAAAGATGTCAGTTAGTAAAAAAAATGCTCCTTCCATTGTAATGAAATCAAATGATGGGATAAAAATAAGTCAGATGTAGATAAGCGAAATAAAATATTTTATCTCTTTTACTTTCCGAGACAGAGTCGTCTCTCACTACTCAGATTCCAGGAATGCGTAGTATACATGAAATGGCTGTGCTGCTGGGTATGAAGAAGTCACCTAGACCATCCGACTAAACTATAGTGTGACAATAAAATAGGATAAATCCACGAATGCAATTTTCTATAACGTTATTACGACAGCCTTAGAAATGATGCTGGGGGCTTATATTCATAAGCTGTACATTGAAAGTCGAAACTCTCATGGGAACACTCCGTAGGGAGTTAGTGCCATCAGTGCTCCTCATGCGGTGCACTGTAGGCATTACTTATGGTACTTCGTAGCGTCCCTTCGGCCACTAGCTGCATCCCCTTTCATTCCCCTTACTGTACCTCCGTACATATTCTCTTCTTCCATCTTTCTTTCTACCCTCTCCTGACAGTTGTTTTCCTCCTGTTAAACCTTTAAAACCCTTTTCTTCCCTATTTCCCTTCCACCACTGTATGACCTCATAGGTCCCAGCGCTTGTCCTTTGGCTTAAATTCTATATTCTATTCTATTCTATCCTCATGGGTACATTAGACACGTACTAGGGTATGAAGTTCACGGGAACTTGGTACCTTCATTGGAATGCGGTGGAGACATATGAGTTGCTGAAGTCCATAACTCCATCTGAACCGAATTCATGATGAGTGAATACCTTGTCCATAGACACGAGGATACATAGATTTTACAAGCCTGGAAGGCCACACTGTCACTTGTCACATATATATATGGTCCTTAAGAGGTTTAGACATTGGTTTAGACATTAGGTGAAGTGCTTTATTTTTTCTGTTTTCAATAAGTGATCTCTCCTTACGTAATACCGTATATGCCATTACGTTCTCTTATTTCTTTCTAATGAACACCATTCTTATTCTTTGGAAGCTTGACTTTCAAGTCAGTGGCCCTTGTGTGCTTGTTCCAAATGAATACGGCTCATCCTTTGAATAATAATAATTTAAAGCCAAGGTACCTTGAATAAGTCTCCTCCCAAGCTTGCTCAGTACCACTCTGGGGCATATACGCAACGCATCGTGTATTTGTTTTATATATTAACATTTGTATTAATAACATAAATACCGGCTTATATTGAGGAAACCTCAAATATGCATCATGCGCCGTGGTTATGGGAAAGGTTATTGAAAAATTCTTGGACCAGTATAATGATATATACCGTAAATACTGTGAAACGCATCACACTATTTCGTTTATTAATTATGTCAGCCTTCACCGAACAGCATATTTGACCTCAATTTTTTAAAGCTCGACCACTCCCCTTTGTAGTAACATCTGCACGCAATTCACGTGTCTTGTGTATTTATGTATATATACATAAATACACACACAAGCATGTACACATATACGTATATATCTGGCCTGTGTGGTTCAATTGGTAGCGCCCTTGCCTTTCAATTGAAAGACGTGTATATACATACATAGTATATGTATTTATATACATACATACATATGCTATGCAGTTTTATATATATATATATATATATATATATATATATATATGTGTGTGTGTGTGTGTGTATGTATGTATGTAGCATGTATGTATGTATTTGTATGTATATGTATACATACATATATATATATATATATTTATATATATATATATATATATATAATATATATAATATTATATATATATATATATAATATATATATGCTTTCCATAGTAGATCTTGAAATCAGAAATAAAATGATCGCAGAAATAAATATATATATATATATATATATATATATATATATATATATATATATATATATATATATATATATATATACATATACACACACACACACACACACACACACACACACACACACACACTATATATGCACATCCAGATCAAGGGCTGGAATACAGAAGCAAAATGACACTGTAACCATTTATTCCAATGATTCGTAATTGCATCGTCAGGGAGATCTACAATAATAAAAATCAATATATAAATGTAAATTAATTAAAATTAATATATTGTATTTTATTGTTGTAGATCTCCCTGTAGATGTGATTACGAATCGTGTGAAACGTTGGAATGAATGGTTACTTTGTCATTGGATGCGGGAATGTGATGTGCGCTGAGTTTCAACATTGCTTCCCTGGTTTATATGTATATATCTATATATAATATATACTCATATATATATATATATATATATATATATGTCTTATGATTATATATATATACATATAAATATATATATATATATATATATATATATTATATATATATATACAGACCATATATATATAAATATATATATATAGATATATATATGTGTGTGTGTGTGTTGTGTGTGTGTGTGTGTGTGTGTGATATGTGTGTGTGTATATGTGTAATTATGCATTTGATTATAAAAGAATATTATAACCAAGCAGTTTAGGAAATATGAACCCACTCCCCGAGTCATTTTTGAAAGTATTTCTCGTTCTTCACTTCCAGAGACACATTTCAAAATCTCCAGCAATTTCTTCAGTCCGAATGGTTGGAGGCCAATCAGCGTATGGCATTTATAGAATAATTCTAGGTTTATTCCCAAAAAAAGTGAGGCTGGATGGCAGTGTGGCATTATTCGTTTTGTAAATGTCCTCAAAACGATTTCTCTCTGATGACAAATTAGGTTAAGATGATGAGTTTAATTGGGAAATACTTAGCTGGGTTCCTGTTCCTTCCGTTGAATCATATGTTGAAAACGGAAATATGTTCAAGGGGAAAGGGTTCCTTGAATGACTCTCTAGTTCTTCGGACAATTTTATATCAATGGCCAAGCTGAGATCACTGATAATAACTAACCATTCGCCGACAGCCAAACGCAACACATCAAGTACATTTTTTAACAGAAAATGAAGACGGAAATGTCAAGTTCCTGCGACAAACATCGACCCCCGGGTGGTTGCATCTCTCTCTCTCTCTCTCTCTCTCTCTCTCGTATCTGAGAATACATTTTCAGTGATCTTGACTATATATACAAATATGATATATATATATATATATATATATATATATATATATATATATATATATATATATATAATATATATGATATATATATATATATGTGTGTGTGTGTGTGTGTGTGAGTGTAAATGTATGTGTGTATGTTTCTGTCTGTGACTGCATGAATTGACAATCCCTTAGAAATCTAAAAGTAAAGTTGAAATAAAGAATAATCGCTACAAGTTTTAGATAAAACGGTTTACTTAATATTTTTGATAGAGAATGAATAATTGTGTTGAAGAAGTGAGTTCGATATTTTTCATAGTCCGACTCCTGAATAGGTTCTTATTTCAAGGCGTCTAAAATTTTTAATGAAAAGATTTAAAAAATCTTATGAAATAATCAGCTTACGATTACTGGTATCGTTGAAGAATCAGATGATTCTGATGAGGGCGACTGGTGTATTCACTGTTGCTGTTCAGGTAAGTCTAATCAATGAGACATTCACTCTGTCTTGTGAGCTAACTTCTGTTGATAAGCAAGGAAACGTACGGAATGACATTGCTTGAAATCTTGAGTCCATGAACAAGCTGAAGGTTAGTTTTTTTTTCTTTCTTAAATTCGTATTAAATGATTATGGTATAAGGAAATTGTAAAATTTCCTCGGCATTCCAGGAAATGGAAGAAATACCGTTTGTAAAGTAATTGCTGTTACCTGTCCCAAAAGTTTCCTTCCAATTTCTGTTTTCTTCACACACTCGCTTCATACCTTGAATAGAAAATTCGATAACACACGCTCGAAGCAGAAGTAATTTTTGGCCTGGCTTGCAGTGATAATATCAGTCGAGATTGCAAAATTCTTCAGAGGTATCTGAGGGTGTTTGTGCTATAAACAAAACATTTCAAGGATAAATAAACGAAGTTTAATGAAATATTATGGAAGATTTGCTGGGAGAGTCCCTCCAGCTTATAAACTTTTGACGGATTTCGCTGAACATGTACAAAGACCATTTGTAAAATTGCATTGAAATCCCTAATCGCTGAACGTGTAAAATGATCGTTTGTAAAGTTGCATTGAAATTCCTTCAATAATTAATCGCTTAACGTGCACAAAGATCGTTTGTAGAGTTGCATTGAAATCTCTTCAATAATGAATCGCTGAATGTGTACAAAGATCGTTTGTAATGTTGCATTGAAATCCCTTCAATAATCGCTGAAAGTGTATAAAGATCGTTTGTAATGTTGCATTGAAATCCCTTCAATAATCGCTGAACGTGTACAAAGATCGTTTGTATAGTTGCGTTGAAATCGCTTCAATAATCACTGAACGTGTACAAAGATCGTTTGTATAGTTGCGTTGAAATCTCTCCAATAATCGCTGAACGTGTTCAAAGATCGTTTGTAATGTTGCATTGAAATCCCTTCAATAATCGCTGAACGTGTACAAAGATCGTTTGTAATGTTGCATTGAAATCCCTTCAATACTCAGACAGACTTAACCAAAATAAAGCCATTAAACTTTTAAGCTGAGGTAATAGTATTAATTTTTTTATAGCGCTGCTGATGAAAGATATTCCAATAAGAAGCTCGAACCATGATGTCCCCAAAGTTATTCAACGTCAGACAGAAATATTGAACTCTGTTCTTTCCAAAACAGGTTTTAGCGACATAATATAACCTATAGAAGTCAACTAAGTAAAACAGCAAAGAAAGTTTTATAAAACAGTTGGTCGTTACCATTGGATGAAAAAACAAACCACAACTTGAGCCATTTAAGAAAAGAATAAATTTGTTGTGCTTCTTTTATCTTCTTGAGAAAAAGGATTATTTTAATGATATGACAAAATCAGTTTTGAACTCCTCCTCAAAATGTAAAAAGCAAGAAAAGTACAAAACTGGACTGTACATTAAATAAATAAAAAATGAAAATCAATCCTGAAATTTGCATGGCCATATTTCATATGGAGAGGTCAAGACTTTCAACTTTTATCAGCCGTCATCGTCGTACTGGAGATAAATCTTAAAGGGCAAAAACTTGACTTTTATAAAATTATAATTCAAAAATCAGGAATTTATATTTCAGTTTTTTTATTTTTATACTTCAAGAACTGAAACCTTT
Source organism: Macrobrachium nipponense (assembly GCF_015104395.2). Lineage (NCBI taxonomy): Eukaryota > Metazoa > Arthropoda > Malacostraca > Decapoda > Palaemonidae > Macrobrachium > Macrobrachium nipponense. Next base: position 26,612,524 of record NC_061093.1, on the reverse strand, counting down.
TAGTAATTCGTCGATCTTAAAAATATCATTTCTTTTGTTCATATTTATTTCTTAATCTAGAATAAAACATTTTCCTAATTCGTCGATCTTAAAAAGGCCGTCGTTCATGTTCATATTTGATTATAACCTTTTCATAAACTTAATAGTATCATCTCTTATACACAGAGAATTTGAGACTGATTGCAAAAGTTGCAAACAATCGTAGTTTTCATTGTCGAATTGCGTAGCAATAAATCATTTATTTTAACAAGCTGTTGATGGAAGCATCCTTTAACAATAGTTTCTTGGACACCGACTAAGAGAGAGAGAGAGAGAGAGAGAGAGAGAGAGAGAGAGAGAGAGAGACGAACCGGAATGAAAAGTGTACTTCAGAAGTAGACATAAAACACTTGATGACATTTCCGAATTCCTCACGGGTCCCTGTGGTAGCAATTTTAGCATCTTGATTCACTTTTGATGCCAGAGAGGAACGGATACCGAACCCAATCACAAAATACTTCAGTCCAGGATGCGATGGAGGAGGAGTCATGGGAGAAGCACTCCAGCCGCGCAAGTGATAGCTTCAAGGAAAGCTATGAAAGTAAATTATGGAATACCCAATTACGGAATACCCAGCACCTGATCGGAAGGGCAGAGAGTCCAGACAAATTCGACAGACATTTCCGGTTTCCTACCGTCCAGGACGTGTTGACGGGGAGGATGTCTGCTGCAACATCTGCTGGCTGTCGTTTGTCTAAAGAAAGAATGCAGAGGAAAAAACCCTTTCCACATGAAAGCTACATTTGGTCATCTGAAGTTCGCTTTTGACCCAGGTTGATTCGGTTGCCTCTGGTGTCGGTTTTTTCATTGTCACATTTCATTCGAATAATATTACTCGTACATGTAACTGTAATATTGTTTTGTTTACGCTAGTGAATGTCTGTGCAGTAAATATATATACATATATATATATATATATATATATATATATATGATTATATATATATGTATGTATGTATGTAATGTGATGTGTATGTACTTTTAATTATATTATGTATATATTATATATATATTAATATATTATATATACATAATTATATATATATATATATATGTATATATATATATATATATGTATGTATGTATATATACATATATATATATATATATACTATTATATATATATATATATATCACATATAATTATACATACATATGCATTACGTATGTATACGTGTATGTTTCCGGATTATACACCATTATATATATATATATCATATATATAATATATATATATATATATATATATATATATATATATATATATATATATATATATATATAATATATATATATTATATATATATATATATTACAGGCCGATAACGAAACCAGGCATCGCGAGCTGCCTGAAATTTCAGGCAGATAGCGAAATGCACTTAGGGACATCTGATCCCCAAGGGGCTAGCACTAAACACGGCGAAACAGTGACCCACCTACACTGTTTCGCCGTGCTTAGTACCAGCCCCAGGGGCCAAATGTACACATTTCACCGTGTTTAGTACTTTCCCCTAGGGGATCAAATGTCCCATTTCAGGCAGTTCGTGAAATGCCTGGTTTCGCTATCTGCCTTTAACATATACACGCCTCGTATTGTTAATCGCCAAATATAAGTGACACAAGTGCGCACTGACAGTTGTAATTACTAATGGTACTTATACCATAATGAGACGTTAAGATAACACGACGGCATAGCTTACTTATCTTCTCTTTTTCGCATAGACCGTCTTTCTTTCACACAAAAAATGCGGTTGCACACTGTGTTCTATAAAGAAGGCTATTGTTATTATTTCTAGTTATAATCCATAACGCTGGGAGGATGTAACCACAGGGAACTGACTGTAACTAACACTTATGATCCTCTAACTTCTGATTGAAAAGAAACGGCACGTGTCGGGTAATTCCACAGCTTCACAATCGTTGCTCGCTAATCATTACAACTGAAATGCCTCCCTTTACTCTCGTGACATGAAGTCCGTTGCTTCTGTATTTTTGCCGCCCGCAACGCAGCACTTTCCAGGCTTCTGTCTCTCCTTCCAAGACTTCTGTGTTATACAGCTCGTGACATTAACAATGATTGTATAACTCCGCACTGAGTTGCAGATATCATTCTTATTTCCTTTATTTTACTCCCGACTTTGACCTCGAAGAAGTTGACAACTTCGGAGAAAAATCATCGACATTTTACACGCCAAAAGAAAGTAACAATGAGATGAGATGAGATTTTCAAAGAGTTGCCCATGTTACTGAAGTAGGTGCGCCCTGCCCTACTAAAGGAAAAAAAAAATGAATCGTCCGGCAAAAACCAGAAAAGGATTTCTATAATTTAGTGTAATATGCCTAAAGCAGCGTTCTAGTGCTTGTGAACCAGCAGATTACAATTTAAGTAACTTTTATTATTATCCGAAAGGAAAAAAATATGTTTTTCATGAAGACGCAATTATTGATGAATGTCAAGACCTCAGAACTGCCAAAGACATTCTGCAATAATATCTAGTTATTAATGTTAGTAGTAGTAGATCGTAAACAAGGTAGTGATAGTAGTAGTAGAAAATCAAATTGTAGTCATTTCAGTCTTATGCAACTCTTAGCTTTCACTGTCGTTCATTAAGAAAAGAATTCCACGTCATCGTGTACTATACCCAAGAAGTCCTTTTGGTTATAGTTGGATATGGTTTTTAGTTAAGAGTTTGTAACGTTGAGTTCAGCTTTGTGTATAAAGAGAGAGAAGGCAATGAACATTGTTATGAATTGAGCACTTCACTTCTAGATTAAGTTAAGGAATTCAGAGCACTATAACACTAACCAGTTCAAAGAAGCGCACTGATTTGAATTGTAAACCCGATGTCCCGAAGACGTCCAGCTCCAGCCAAATCCAAGTAGCTTGTGTTCACCCCAATCACGTCCAAGGGATATTCTAGCCTGGGCAAGGCCTTTAAAATGTCCGGGCACAAGTGAAAGTTTTTGCCCAGAAGGATCTTTTATGTCCTGTATGATTTTCACGCCCATTTTTTTTTTTTTTTTTAGCCTACATGGTTCAAACAGTACATGAAAAAATGAGCAAAAACATTTGCCAAGATAGAGAAAAAAAGAAAAAAACTAGGAGAGGGAAGGAGTAGTCTGTAACTAAGGAACGAAAAGGCCCTTTGGGAACTACGTTGCCGAGAAAAAAAACGCTACAAAACAGATTGAAACAGTGAGACTGAAAAAAAAATGGAAAAAAAAAAAACATAAAAAAAACCTTCATACGGAAGCAAAACCTTTCGCTGTTTAAAGTCGATTTAGTCATCGAAACATCACGGAAGCTTCCGCATGTTGAAGAAGTGAAAAATATGATTTTCAAGAAAAACGTCCGGCATTCCGTCAATCACGGTCGACATTTTCAAGGAGCTCTTGGAAAGACAGTTGGATTGAAGCCAGAAGAAAAGATTTATTAGACTGCCCTCTGAATTTACCCGAAGTAAACAAAACACTTCCTTATTCGTTTCAACGCTCACGCTCATGATTTTCTACTGGGAGAGGAATTGCAACTCAAAGATTAGCAGTATGATTTGACGACTATGAAATGTCAGCAGTCGGACAGAAGAGTGATCTCGACATCTTTACTATTTTTCAGACTTGTAACATTTGGACAGTGGGGCCGCCCGATTTCGGCTCCTTTTGAGAAATTAACGAAAAGGGTAAGTCATGAATGCTCTCACACTTCTGCCAATTTCATGTTACAAAAAAAGAAAAAAAAAATCATGATGAGGCGTTCCCTTCCAGCTGGTAATCGAGGAAGCCTGTCATAATATCTTTTGAATGGCATCTGTTATTTCTGTTGTGCTTACTGTTGTAGCTATAATTATTGTTGATGTTGTCATTCCACATTCCGTTAGGCGGTAAAAGTGAAAAGTTTTCTCGTTCTCATGTGCATCCTCGGAGTACCTCGCACCGTTTTTTCTTTATTTCTTTTTTTCATGGATGTTTTCCTTCTCGGTAAATGAACTGTTATTGCAACATATAAAAACAAGTACTTGACTTGTAAGACATTTCCCACAGCCAAGGAAGCAAGAAATATTTTTTTTTTTTTTTTTTAAGATTCGACCATATGATATTTTCTTACATGGAAACGAATGCGTAAAAAAATATTATTATTGTTGTTTGTAAATTTTCGTAAAGCAAACTAAAAATTTATTATTATTATTATTGTTTGAAAAGTTTCGTAAGCAAACATGTTATTTACTTAATTGGCTTACCTTCATAAATCAGAGGAGCCGTTTGTGGAAATCGAAAAACCTCGAAATAAAATTGACGTGAAAGTGAAATTGAGAGAAAATGACGAACAAGTAATGAAAGTCTCAGCAGCGTAAATATATAAGATATATAGAAAAGAGATGAATGTATGGCAGAGCACCCTCATACTCATACAAAGGATTCGCATCCACCGTTTAAAGAAAATTGGCTGTGCGGTTCACCACCAAATTTCGGAAAATGCAACAGTCGAGGCGAACCAGATGACGAGAGCAGGTACTTCTGATAACGCTGATGAAATTGCCGAACGTGTAAAATTATTATTCTTAAGATGCTAAATGTATTTAAACTGAATTACGGGGAACCTTTTAACTTGCGGTCTCACTCTTCCTGGATCGAAAGAAACCTGGAAGAAGTGAAATAAAACCGCCTAAGTTGAAGACTTGAACGTAGGACTCAGTTCAAGCGTTGCTGACAGTTTTTAGCAGCTAGGGAAAGGGAATATATATGATTAGAGATTTTAGCTACACAGGGCATATTATATGAATAAGTTTCACATACGTTGCTTTACGGAATGCATAAATGTCACGGTCTGAGTAAGTTTCAGAGCGAAAGTAGCTAACTTTTACGTTTTTTCTGCAGTCTCCCCCCTCCCCCTCCCTTTTAGAGTCCAAAAACTATGAAATATTTTGTTTGGTTGGATGTCTGTCCGTCTGTCTGCCTTGTGGCCACATCTTAAGAACTGTAATAATATGAATTTTACACTTTTTCTCTCTCTCTCTCTCTCTTATAAAAACGCCGCCGAAAAATGGTCCTCGCCGTCACTGATACTTTCCGAAAGGAAGACATTGCTTTCTCATTTAACTCCGAGTGACGAACTTTCCATATACCTATCTGTCTAGAGTTATGATGTAATAGTTAACGCGGACCTTCGATCAGCGCCATAGAAGAAGCCATTGATTTTAAGAAACTGTTCCTTTTCCGGCGGAAGGAGAAACCGCAGCATTCTCCCTCCATCTCTGAAGTAAACTCGCAACACGTAACTGTGTCCAGTCTGGAGGAGAGCCAACGAGTACAGTTTCACTTTAGCCACAGAAGCTACGTTTCTCGACCGCAAGATTGAAGTTATTTTGAAAGATCCGTTTACTTAAGGTTTCAGGCAAAACCCAGAGATTTCGGCACAGTCTTCCTGTATTGATGAAAATGTTCTATGCAGTTTTCTTGATTACGTACTGGGTATACTGTAATATACAAAGGTCAGTGTTGGTAGGTAAGGGAACATCTTCCTTATCTCTTATCCTCGAATTGCGGAATATAGTAGGTTTTCCAATGCTGACCTCTATATTTTTAACATGTCTTCGGGCTTAGTGCCCCGAAGATGTGTTAAAAATACACGAAAGTACTTGTCACTGTCGTTTCATTTTTAACTTTGCCAGTGGCTTCAGCTAATAAATAAAATCACGTGCTTATTTCTGCGATTTCTTAGTGTATACACAGACATACATACATACATACATACATACATACATACATACATATATATATATATATATATATATATATATATATATATATATATATAGTGTGTGTGTGTGTGTGTGTGTGTGAGCGTGTCTGTGTATATATTCGTATATATATTGTATATGCACTATATATATATATTATATATCTAGAATATTATATAATATATATATATATATATTATATATATATATATATATATAGTGATATTATACATTAAACATTTATGTTATATATAAAAATGTGCTAATTTTTGCATACATGTCGTCTTTTGGGCTAATAGAACAGAAAAGAGCAACTATTTAA
>NC_061093.1:26598925-26601425 GCF_015104395.2 Macrobrachium nipponense | reverse complement strand
TTTGTCTGGTTATATTCTTGAATAAGTACTTGTAACGCCTGGAAATATTTATAAAAACTGGTTACAAAAATGATAATCATTGTGTTAGAGTCGGTATTAAATTCATTAAATACGAATAAAGGAGGTTATCTTATTAACCATGTTTGCCTTTTATTTTTTATCTCTATTAAGAGAAATACTCTAATCCCTGATGGACCATGGACAGATTCCGATTTTTCCCACTTAATTTTTTCCTTTTCTTCCCATTTGCTTGAGTGTAGGATTTGAAGAGAATAAGATACTTTGAGGAATAAACACAAAACTTTTATGTGTATCGTGACAAAGTTCAGAGCTTTCAAACAATGGAACTTAACGCATTTTTTTCTCTGTTGAAATAAAGAGACAACAATAGGCTTCAATATTCATTCATCAAAAATTTTAACAGATATTGTTTAAGAAAGGAACTAAAAGAATCCTTAAAGACAAAGAGAAAACTTTGTTAAATGACAGTGATAATTACTATCCATTAAAAAGCAATTTTTTACGAAATATGTTTTTACTGGCCATTTTTCGGAACATTTCAAAGCCATTTTTATAGTTCATTTTGATATCTTGCATAACTGTCGGCAATGACATTCCAAACAGAATTATATATATATATATATATATATATATATATATATATATATATATATATATATATATATATGCATTGTGGTACAAATGTCTTTCAATATCCAATTCGCTCTACCTCGGAATTCAAATATTTTCATATATGTTTACTGAAGGGGAATTTTTTTATTTCATAATAATTCCGTTCTCTCGTGGGTTCGAACCAGCGCCCAGCGGACAGAAGAGAAATCAGGACTTAAGTTACGTTATCGACTCGGCCAACGTTTGTAGCTTAGAGCATGTATATGACTCACGGTAATGTGATAAAAATTAATATATATATATATATATATATATATATATATATATATATATATATATATATATATATATTATGTATATACACACACACACAATACTCTTATAGCAATGCAACCCTTCTGTTTCAGGATAAGTGATATTAGCTTCAGTAAAGCCAATTTTTTTTTTTATTTAATGAAAATATTAGTCGGTGAAAAATGACATCGGAATGAAATTTCCTTAAAGAAATAATGATAAATTCATTAATTATACTCGCTCTATAGGTTTACTTCGTTAACGTAGAAAGATCGGCAAAGATCTTAAATATTATAGGATGAATACCATTCATTTTACTAACCATAGAAGAATTATTGCGGCTCATTCATTTATTTCCCAGCAGCATGTTTGGTATAGATACAATTTCTGTAAAAACTCTCTCTCTCTCTCTCTCTCTCTCTCTCTCTCTCTCTCTCTCTCTCTCTCTCTCTCTCTCTTGACAGCAAATCAAAATAAGCCGACGTTAAAGTACAATAATAATAATGATGGTACTAATGATAATAGTAAATTTAATTAATAAAATACTTCTTGTTTTTAAACTCACATCTACCTTGACAGCGGCAGTAAACCACCTAGGGTTACATTGCTCCATCTCTTCTTTCAGCCAAAAAAGTTTTTTTTTTTTTTCTTTTACGCATCAGGTAAACAAAGGGCGGAAAGCCGTTAAGATTAAGTCACCGAAGATTACCTTCCTTCCCGTCTTTTTTCCTCGTTTCAAGAGCAGTCCATTGATAAATCTCTCTCTCTCTCTCTCTCTCTCTCTCTCTCTCTCTCTCTCTCTCTCTCTCTCTCACAACACACACACACACACACAGATGCCAATCTTCCTATTATGAGAAATTTCGTAAAAATAATTAAGACTTCAACAGATTTAAGACTAAAGTTAATTGAAAATTTTATCTTAAAAAGGTGAAGCATTTAATTTTTCAAAATCAAGAACACGTCTGATTATTTGTGACATAGTAACCTCAAAAGTTCAAGCGAAGATGAGCTGTGTTACTATCCAAAAACAATTCTCATTGTATTATATAATTTGCTCACATTTTTATCTACTTATTTGTTAAATTATTAATTTTTTTCTGGTAACTGATCTCTTCTTCTACCTGTATTTCCCATTAGCCTCTGTTACGTCTTTCAACTGAGCACCATATTCAGGGTTTGCTCCATATGAACTGGGCTCATATATATTCTGAATATATATACTGTAAGCGTTACTTAAGGTTCTTTGCAGCATTCCTTTGACCCCTAGCTGCAACCCCTTTCGTTCCTTTTACTGTACCTCCTATCATATTCTCTTTCTTCCACGTTACTTCCCACCCTCTCCTAACAATTGATTCATAGTGCAACTGCGAGGTTTTCCTCCTGTTCAACCTTTCAAACCTTTTACTGTCTGTTTCCGTTTCAGCGCTGAATGACATTATAAGTCCCAGTGCTTGGCCTATGGCCCAAATTCTATATTCAATTCAATTCAATAATAATAACAATGATACGTGATTCTTTCTGAATGCTTCCAGAGGATCCTCCCTACTCAACGTTACCAGAAGCATAGCAT
>NC_061093.1:26576425-26596425 GCF_015104395.2 Macrobrachium nipponense | reverse complement strand
TAAAGATGCTATCAACCGCTACTTTTAACCGAAGCTCTGAAATGCGTTAAATCTGTCGTTTGAACTTCTCGAATTCTGTTCTTTCAGTGGCAAATATTTTAAACTGATTAAATTTTCTCAAATATGAGGCCAGAAGTAATATCTCTTCGATTTAAAAAGATAATATAAGCTGCGTCAACTTTGTTTGAATTATAATAGGGTTAAACCTTAGCACATTCCGTGTATACCTTTTCAATACAAAAGTTTCCTTTTGTTGGCAACCTTCACCAAAGTCGTTTGGCCTAAGTCCAGAGGTCCAGACCATACCTCTTATTGCCTTTAACCCCCTATCACAGTTACGAGCCGCCCCTAGCAAGGACTAGTGCTGATATAAAGCAGCCAGACAACCGACCACCTTCACAAAAATACAAACGGATATGTTGCCTGGCGGTAGCCAAAAGTTTAAAGCTGCCTTTTATATTACTTTTTAAGACTGCCAGCCATAACTAAAAATCTCACTCTTGTTTAGTACAATCACTGAGCTAAACATTTGCCTTCCACTGCAGCCAACACTGTATGTGGATCATGCATCCTTGGCCTTGATCGATCTCCCAAATCAGTTGTGTTCAAATCTGCCCGGATTGCTGGATGATTTTCTGTTTGTAAAACTGCCTCTTCATCTTTTGAAGCTATGTCTTAAGCTTGAAATTCCCCGCCCTCCGAACCTTGATCCGTCCGAAGTCTTCTGAAATTGTATTAGCTTGATTCGAGTCATCACCAAATGATGATGAAAGTCTTCAGAGACATATTCTGTTGTTTGTGTTAACGTTCAGTTATGGAGCGTAAAATCCTAATCGCTAATAATATACTAATGATGATATGTTTAATCTGCTGCTAACAAATTCTTTTATAGATCCATTTTTTTGTATTGGTCATCGATAACTGCAATAACCAATACTCTCACACTTTTACTTTTCCCGGACACTCTTCACAGTTAATACTTGAATAACTTCAATTCTATTAGAAAATCATGATAGTGCAAACTATTCCAGCAGTCCTTTGTATGCTGTGTTCGGTAGTATTGTCAACCGAGGGTAGTTCCCGGGTGTGGTAACGTGTTCTTCAAATCAAGAGGTAGAATTGCGATAAGAAATTATATTAATCAATTTTAGGACAGAGTAAAATACTTAGTGTAGAAATCTTCCACATCACACGTTTCATATATCTATACAAAAGTTATATTAGAATCACCTCGATTCATGTTCGCACAATACGCCACTAACCTCTATGTTGATGTTCATTCACACTGAAAAACTAGCCTTTGTGTTCATTACACCTACAACTACTTCTGTTTTTCCTCACTCCATTCATAAAATTTTTTAAATAACATTGGAGACTTATTACAACCTATTCTAAGACCAACATTTCGCACCAAAGCTGTAATTTCCCGTCTGCTTATTCTTACACAAACCTTCATGCTTCAAAAAAGCGTCTAATCACTCTGAACAATATACCTTTTACGCCACAAATCTTCTATACACTGTACAGTGCATCGCAATTCTAAACTTTTCTAGGTCCATTCTGGCTCCTAAACCTTTCTTAATTACTCTCTCATAACAAACGTGTGTTTCACGCATCTTTCTCCTTATTCATTCTTCCCTTATCTATCTTACTACCATAATCTCCCTATATATATTTCGTAATGTTATATCGAAGCTATTCTTATGATCAGATAAGGAAAAATCTTTCCTGTCATTTATTCTTAGCCATTTTCACCATAACTCCAATCCAAAATGGCATAGGTTCGAATCCTGGTCAAGGCTGGGCCTTTTACCATGTATAATTCCATATAGGTTTAAGTTTTCCCAGGATATAATGAAAGTGATGTTAGATTTCTGATGAGTTTTTCTTGGCTTAATATTTTAAGGTATAAAAAGTATGCGTATTTGTGACAAACGTATACAATAAATATATATATATATATATATCTATATATATATATCTCTATATATAATAAATATATATATATTATATATATATATATAATGTGTGTGTATGTGTGTGTGTGTGTGTACGGGTTCGTGCGGGTCCGTGTGCAATTGTGTAAGATTGATAGAAGTAGAATCATGAACATGATCACTGGTTATCTTCTTTTTTTTAGTGTCGGGAACAATAACAAAACCTTTCAAGTAATGGAAAACGATCATGAAGCATTGCGTAAGTTGAAGAGCCTTTGAACAGTTACCTTTTACTTGTTTAGTATTATAACTGACGTGTGCCTTGTCTTAACAGCGTCGTACCTAGATGTGGATTAATTGAAAACGGTCTTGAGGAGTAGATTATGCAGAATCATCCTTGTATTATTCAGATCAAGTCTCTCTCTCTCTCTCTCTCTCTCTCTCTCTCTCTCTCTCTCTCTCTCTCTCTCTCTCTCTCTCTCTCGATGAAGGTTTCTTGTCATCAACCTTAAGCTCAGAAATAAGTGAAAAATCCAATTTAAAGGTACGACCAACATTCTAATTTACTTCATAAAGTCGCAGAAAATCGCATTTCGAATGAAATGATGCTTTTTTTTTATTCGGTCCTTTTGGAAGGTATTTAACAGAGATTTTTTTCCATTAAATCCCCACACGAATTTATCCTATCTTAAATTTACAAGACCCATCATTAGGGGGTCTTTCGCTACTTGTTTTCAGTTCAGAATTTGACCCCTGTGACTGACGCTTTCAGAATTTCTAGTCAAAATTGCTGACCGACCTTTGTAACTGACGCTTTCAGAATTACTAGTCAAAATTGCTAACTGACTTTTGTAAAAATTGCTAAATGACCTTTGTAACGGATGCCTTCAGAATTGTTAACTGATCTTTGCAACTGACCGATTGAAAAGCAGGCCCCAAGTGAACTTATTAGTCGATCTTTCACTTCAATCTGATTCTGGAAGTGTTTTTGTAAAGAAAAGGTGAATTTAAAAGCAAAACTCCTTCAGAGTAAGTCAGTGTTCAAAGAAAAAATTGTAGTAACTGCCATTTGTTGACAACTTGATTTAGAATTGTTATCAAAGTTCCAGACATCAGAATTATTCTATTAAATTCGATTTCTTTCAAATAACTGGAATAGAATTCCATTGCAAACTGTGATGTCGTATAGTGAAGGATAGCACTTAATAAAGGGATTGTTCTAATAATTATTACTACCAATTCTTTTCTTTTATTACTGAACGCTTATGACGAATCCTTCCTGGAATTCTTCAGGAACAAAAATAAATTCCGGCTCATGAACTGAAGGCATGCAGTGCTGACAAGTATGCTGAACTAATTTCTGTGATGGTCGACTAAATGTGAAGTAATCTTAAAATTAACGTAAGAAATACGCCTCGACTGTTGCCATTTAGCTATCGTCACGTCTCCAAGCTGAATTGTTGCAGCTTCCTTCTTTTTTTTCTTTCTTTCCATTGACGAAAATAGAATAATATAGAATAACAGTAACCTCTCAGTTATTCGTCTGAATGACGCTTCGACTTGGAAGTACCCAGCATGACACCACTCTCTCTCTCTCTCTCTCTCTCTCTCTCTCTCTCTCTTCTTCTCTCTCTCTCTCTCTCTCTCTCTCTCTGGACGTTTAAATCGCCTGAGTTTTTAACTTCTTTCTACCAGAAGGCCGACGGGAGGAGCAACTAAGTACATTTATATTACTGAAGACTAAAGAGGAAAAAATAAAGGGGGAGAACAAAACTGAACCCAACAACGGCAAAGGAATAAAGCGAGCCGCATCTTAAAAGAGGAAAGTTTATAGACATGTGGAACACGAAAGTTAAGAGAGTTCCATAACTTGATTGTAAAGAGAGAGAGCCATATCGAACCAAATCATAATATTTGTTGTCTTCGATCATCCCGAAAAATATTATATAAATTATATATTATATATATATATATATATATATATATATATATATATATATATATATATATATATATATAGTATATAACTTTTTTTTTTTATTTCGGAGTATTCCGTTAGTTTTTAAGTTGTAAAAGGAAAAAACCAGAGATAAAATCGACTACAATTCATTGCCACAGTCAGTCGAACAGTCATTGCAGTGCAGATTCTTTCTGTGTGTGTTCAAAAATGTCTTTCGTGAAGCTACGAACAATTCTCCTGATGCAAAAACACAGTGGACCGCCAACCTAAGCAAGATGGAATTAAAGAGAGAGAGAGAGAGCGAGAGAGAGAGAGAGAGAGAGAGAGAGAGAGAGAGAGAGAGGGGGGAGAAAAGCAAAACTCATAGAAGATATATATATATATATATATATATATATATATATATATTATATATATATATATATCTATTATATATATATATAATATATATTATTATATATATATTATATATATATATATGCATGTGTGTGTATGATATATATGCGTATATACAATATATACATATCTCTCTATAAATGTAATATATATATATATCTATATATATATATAGATATATATATATATATATATATATACATATATATATGTGTGTGAGTGTGTTGTGTGTGTGTGTATAAAAGGAAAGAGAAAGAGCAACAGTTCTATGACGCGCCGTTCATTCAGCAACCCCGACCTCGATACGGTGACCATTCCCTAGGAAGGACAACCCTTTGCTGTTATTGGCAATCCACGCCCTAATTGAGCCAGCCGTGGCCGACGAAGTAGGAAACGTCCTGGAATTCATAAATGATGCCCTTGAAGTCGAAACCCTTAGGCCTAAGCCATACGGGGAACGGCCTTCCCTCTAAATGGTTACTAGTTTCTGTTACACAGATGTACGTAATCGATACGAAACCGTATTGATTACATACTTTTCTATCTTCTACCTTTCAATTATATAAAACGCACGTACACTCCCTCCCACACGTATTATATTATATGATTATACACACACACACACACACACACATATATATATATATATATATATATATATATATATATTTATATATGTGTGTGTGTTTGTTTGTTTGTGGGTTATTGCACCGAGCTTCCGTACTACTACATTAGGGCTCAATGACACTGAACTTTGGAATGAAGGCATTCACCTTCCTTCTCGGAAGACTAATCGGGGATAACGTTGGCCGAGGAGGAAGGTGGGTGTCACCTTGATCTTGAAGGATACCAGGTGTTTCTAGAATCCTAGATGAGCCAGGCAAGACCTACTCTCCTCTTTGCATACTTTATTACTTGAGAGATTGAGGGCTGTTCTCTTGATCGGTACGTATGGTTTACGAGGAGCCTGTACCATGTGGCAGTATTTTAATCGTAATGGGTACGTTGGTAATTCCTGGGAAGGCTAGTGATTTGTATTTTCGGGTAACAGGAAGTTTTTTTAGTTTTTTTTCTCCTGTGCTTCATTTTTCTTACTTTATATGAAAACAGAGAGAGGCATCAATGGTTTTTCTTAGCTAGTGATATGTAACAATCGTCTCCTTATTTTTATTTTTATTGCTTCCTTCTAATTACCGTAATTTTGTGATGCTAATTGTTCCGAAAGCATTATATACTGTATATATATATATATATATATATATATATATATATATATATATATATATATATCTATATATATGTTATGTATGTATGTATGTATGTATGCATATATTTACATTATATACATATGTGTGTGTTTGTACTTTTATATATATATATATATATATATATATATATAATATATATATATATATATATATATATATATATATATATATAAAAGTACAAACACACACATATGTATATAATTGTAATATATACATATACATACATACATACATCTACATACATACATACATCATACATATATAAATAATATATATTCTATATTATAATAGATAATATATAATAATATATATACAGTATATAATGCTTTCGGAACAATTAGCATCACAAAATTACGGTAATTAGAAGGAAGCAATAAAAAAAAATAAGGAGACGATTGTTACATATATATATATATATATATATATTATATATATATATATATATATATATATATATATAAAAGTTATCAGTCTAGATTTACCTTGAGTAGATACCATAGGAAGTGACGCAATCTCATCATGTGGCACATTGGTAAGCCTGTGCTGTTCGTATGTGTGTAAGAGCATTGGGTAAAAATGTTGTCATCCTTGCAAATACAATATTAGAAGTTTGGTGAGCATTGGAGATCAGCACGAAGGTAGCCTTGAATTTCATGAAAGTTTATTACCTGCGTTTCTGTATTTACCAGATACATAATACAGCCATGATATACTAGTATGTTCACAGTAATAACAGGTGACAGCCGTATGGAATCGGTGTTGACATTATCCAGTCTCTAAACTTCTTTGACAGACATTTTGGATTTTATTTTTATCGTAGCAGCTCCATAGCATTAGATAAATGTTTGACCACTAAATATCAGGGCGTGGATAACAACTTGGAACCTCGAGGTGAGTCGCTACCTCTGTCATAATGCACACAATATTCGTGGTTACGCGGGGAGGAAACTTCAGGAGTGTAGGCTCTTTTCTTGTCCGGCTAGATTTCTGAAATCTTGACCTGATTAAGGACAAAAGCAAAGGTAAAGGTTGCCAAACACGCAAGTATGATCGACGACTCACCTTGTGGTCCTCAGGAATATCAACTCTTCCTTTTGTCCTTCCTTCGCGCCCTTCTGGCCTCCGAGAGATCGCATTGGTTACTAACAACGAAAATCAGATTTATCCGAAGGAAAATGAGCGATGGTCGTCGACAACACTAACACAACTTCTGTTGTTCTGTTACTTTGCGTAATTGCTGCACACAACATTTTGCGGTCTCATGTTCTCTTCCTCGCTGGAGGTTCGAGTATTTCTACAGAATATGAAAACATATAGTATTTCAATTCCGCGCGTGCCCGAGTAATTTAATAAAGTGCCCATGCAACGCAAAATAAGACCTATACCTCCTGCACAATTATCGTGAAGAATCAGGGTTAAACACAGGTATTAATCACCGGCAATGCACAGTCATCTTGCAGCAATGTTGCTCAATGGATCGTAGACGTTAGTGGTCCAACGGTGTTCTAGTTACTGTTGCTTTCATGGTCACTTATACCAGAGAAAGGAATTCTCTCGCTTTCATGCGTCACGTATACCAGAGCAAAGGAATCGAGAGGCGAGAGGACAGAGAGAGAGAGAGAGAGAGAGAGAGAGAGAGAGAGATCATCGGTATTTGCGTTAATAATTCTTACCTTTTTATTTTTCTTTTTCTTTTTTTAGTGAACATGAGACAGATCAAAGGTATGTCATTTCTTTCACTCACAAACAAGTAATAAACAGATTAGAGCAAAAATGCAGTGAACGTCAGTAACATTAAATTCAAAACTTTTCTGTAAATAAATTATATACCACACCATTCGTCTTCATCACTGCACCCTTTCTCTCGATAAATACGAGAGAAAACAAAAGATCACATCAAGTCGCTCACAATGAATGCAACATTATTTCTCAATCTTCTAACCAGCGTGTGAGAGGAATCGAAGCCAGCGAGGCTCTCAGTGCACACTAAGCAATCCACCAGTAAACTAGGAAGAGCAGAAGAGACGCGGCCGATCGTTGCTGTATGAGTATGGGTGAAGGCCAGGAAAAAGTTTTGAGCAAGCTCGCCTGAGAAGACAGTGGGAAAGTAGTTCAGATCTCTCGGGCCTCCTCTGATTTAGATCTGAATGTTGGTGCAGGGAAATCAATAAATGGTGTGTCTATGGTCATCCTTAAAATGGAAATAAAATTGACAACGTTGGGCCCTAGCCTCGGGAGCTGGAAGCTCGTGGATATACTTTTGGGGGAAAACCGTGATAAGTGCCATAATTAAACACCGCATTTAGTGTAAAGTTGGGAGTTCTTGAGACATCTGTGATATCTGTAAAATATAATCTCCTCCTTCCATAACTATCAGAAATATCGGTTGAATATCCTTTGAGAATCAAAATAGATTATACAGTTCCTCGACAATTTACTTACCTGTTCTTGAACTCGGAACACGCGGCAAAATCGTACGTATGCTGTGAGGTAATATCAGCAAATGCTATAGCCACGTGTTTGCTTATGCCTAATATAAAGGTATTTTTGCTGATGTAATGTATCTTTTTTATTCATTGCAAAACTTCATTGTTTGAATGACAATGCGTTTCTTACCTGAAAGACACAAGGTACTGATGTCAATTGGAATCATTTGATATGAAGATTATTGTTATTAGTATTATCTTTTGAAAAAGTTAGTTCATGTAAAACTCCAGTTACTCGAGTCATAAATGTCTACAACCAATTGTTGTGTAGCGTTTTAAGCTCGTAAATATCACGTACTTAAACCAGTGGTTTTTATGGCCTTTGTTTATAAATGGCACGTCTAAAAAAATCCATTAACAATGCGTTTCTCTCCCTTTCTCTCTCTTTCCTCTAAACCAACCCCCCCTCCTCTCTCTCTCTCTCTCTCTCTTTCTCACATACACAAATGCGCGTGCGTTCTTTTATCATTTAACCAAAATAACGATGTCAGGCAATAAAAGAAAATTAGCCCGGCCTAAGTAGCTTAAGAGAGGGAAGTTTTAGGGAAAATTATTCACTTGAAACCGAGCTCACAACTGCAAGAGAGAGAGAGAGAGAGAGAGAGAGAGAGAGAGAGAGAGAGAGAGAGAGAGAGAGAGAGTTTGTTTTGTTAAACATCTAATATGCATTTTATTCATCTCATTCTCACTTTAATAGAAAAAAAAATTACTTCTCTATTACATTTCCTTTCATGGCTTAAAAACGGCCAACTGATTATCATCTCTATAATACAAGAGCCGACAGGTCTCATGACAAGTAAGCTTGGCTGGTGATATCTTACCTGACTTGGTTATCATTTGTGATTGTGTTGGCAAAATTTTGGGGAACCTTTCAGCACAGTACTCTCGACATCTCTAACGCAGACACTCACTTTTGAAGAATCGTCTAGATCATTTGACTGTTTGATTTCTACTGCATCTGACAATTTTCCTGCCTCTAGAGTGATTGTATTTCTATTCATCAATGGTCACTTTCAATTTCCTTTTTGCAGTGCTCATTCATAAGGGAATGATTCTTTTCATCGCGATTCATCGTTCCTTCCTTCTCAACCCTCTTTAGGATTTAATCCTCTGACAAGGGTAGACCAAATTTGTTTTACTCAATGCTCGCAAAAAAGATATTCAAATAAATAACATTTCATAGGAACCAGCCTACTGCCCAACACGTGCAGAACAAGCTTTTTATGGTATGTGAGACGTGTAAAAAATATATGTATACATACATATATACATACATACAAACACATTATATATATTATATATTATATATATATATATTATTTATATATTATATATATAGGATAACAATACCCATTTTACCTTTCCAATCATACTTACGAATTTAGAAAATGTACACGAGGGCCAGCCAACTTTTTGGATACATAATTGAGAAAACCATTTCATCAAGAAATCTTATAGCCATAATGTGAAATGATAACATTATGATGATAATACAATAATCCTCAGACCTTTCTCCTATTGATTGCAAATCCCTTTGAACGTAAATGAGCACACTGAACCTATTAACCTTCCTCATTTTTAGTAGACTGGTCTATTTGAATATAATAAGACAAGTACATTAACTTTTTTCTTCTTGTAATATACGAGCTTAATATTTGGCGAATCATACCTGTGAGTCTCTCTGATAAGTTTACGTAAGCCTGGAGTGCGCTTTCTGCACGGAATCTTTATTCTCTCTCTTGCCGTAGCGTTTGAGTACGTTATATATATATATATATATATATATATATATATATATATATATATATATATATATAATATATATATATATATATGTGTGTGTGTGTGTGTGTGTGTGTGTGTGTGTGTGTGTGTGTGTGTGTGTGTGTGTGTGTGAAGCTTTAAAAACAGGAAGCAATGAAGATGAAGGATGACTCTATGATTGATGCAAAAGTAAACAGAGGGGTTTTTATATTTTGAATGGCATTTCTATAATTATTTAAAGAATAATGCGTATGGAAATATACAACTGTTTATAAACAGGAACGAATTTCCAAATGGCAGCTACGTGACATGAGCGAAAGTAAATCAGTGTTAAACCCCAAGGTTAAGGAATGATAATCATACCCAAAATATTATGATCGGAGAAGATTGTGTCAACTCAAACTGGTTCCCATAGCTCTTGGGATAGATAGATTTTTATTTATTTATTTATCTCTAATCAAAGCTGCCTTAAACATCTGTTAGACAAAATGTGCCTCCATAAAGTATCAATGATCCATTCCAGTTTCTACTGTTGTTGGTACTCGGTTAATGGCCGAATTTTGATGTTCCTTCTGACACTGTAGTAGGTTCTTTTTTCTGTAAAACCCAAGAAGTATTAAAGTTCCCCCTTATTATTCCTGTAAATATTACAAGTTTCAGTTTGGAAGACCACTGTTCCACAGTTTTTCAGTACAGAAAATAGGTCTTATAGTACTAGACAATACGTACTGTACTTTCATACAATAGTTAAGCTCAAACACTTCGCCCGCGGAGGTTCAAGCACCTTTACTCGTTCCATATTACTGAAGTAAGTCATTTCCCCCGTAGGGTGGTGGGGTTAGTGCCGTCAATGCACCTCATGCGGTGCAATGTAGGCATTACTTAAGGTTCTTTGCAGCATCCCTTCGACCCCTAGCTGCAACTACTTTCATTCCTTTTACTGTACCGCCTTCCATATTATCTTTCTCCCATCTTACTTCCTATCCTTTCCTAACAGTTGATTCGTATTGTAACTGCGAGGCTTTCCTCCTGTTACATCTTTCAAACCTTTGAACAATCAGCTTCCATGTCAGCGTTGAAATAGAATAAAGAATCTTACCTGTTACTTTACTCGTGCCTTAGCACGCGTAAACACTCCCTGATACGCAATATATCTATCTTTACGCTCTTCAGGGGCATCATTTCAGATTTTTTTGGGAGGGAGGGGGGGGGGGGGGTTAGAGATGGTTTGGCAAGAGAAGCGAGCTTAATCAGCTGGGTTTTTTTTATTTTTTTCTAATTTGAGCTATATTATGTGTTTTTGAAGGACAGACAAGGATCAAGAAACGTAATATTTCCGAGAAATTTCATATATTTATGATTGCACATTTAAAAAGAAAGATTCTTTTATTTCTTGGGGCTTGGGGGCCAAGTTGAGGCGGGGGCGGGGGCGGGGGGCGGGGGCAACTTGAGTCTTGGGGGGGCAGTTGCCTCCCTCAACCCCACCCCCAAATGACGCCCCTGACGTTCTTTCTATCATCCACCAGCAAAAATACAAACGACGTATAAAAGTTGGACGTCGACAGCGTGAAATGTCTCACTCTAATTCAGTCTTGTCGAGAAGAGAGACGCTTACCTGTAAAACCATCCTTGACAGCTAACCACCATGCAACCAACTTTCGACGAATTCGCGTCCTGGGGATATGCGCGGTCTGTAGGCATGAATTAAAGCTACTGAAGCTGTTTGTGGTTTCAGCGGCAATTATGGCCGAGTCTAGAGAAGTTGCTTCATGAAGTGCCCGGAGAAATTTGCATCTTGGCGTTCAACAGCTAGTGTGGGCTTGCACACTGCATATATTAATTGATTATGAGTCATGCTGCAGGCGCGTAAATGGTAATGGGAACAACCAGCACTTCACTTTGGCTTCTATAATTAAGAAAAACAAATCAATCTCCTCTCGGGTTAAAGTTTTCAGTATTTATAAATCGTTGCTGCCGAGCGGAGGGAGGGGAAAGGTCATCACACTTATACCCAGTGTCCTAGAAACTGGGATGACTCGGCTGTTAACCCTGTACCCAACCCAGCCAGCTGAGGTCGAGTGTTCCAGTGAGAATCCTTTGAGGACTTGAGCGTGATTAGATGTGGCATGATAAACGTTAAGGATTACTAACGGTCAATATAGCGGAAACTATAACTGTAATTTGTCTGTATTGGGTGGTAGCAGTTGATACCTTGCGTGATGCTAGATGTTAATTTACGTAAAGAAATAATCCCAGATAGTAACAGAATAGAATATCATTGTAGGTGTAAGAAAGAAGGTAAAGAAGATAAGGACACACACACACACACCCCCACTTACTGTCTTATGACCACTCAAAGATTTTTTTCTATAAGTTGCAAAGTGCTTTATTGGTCTGTGCTAAAGGGTGAATACCATGTCTGGATTATTTTTGGACAATTTCCACAGAAACAATAAAGTTGTAAATGAATATGGTATGTTAGTAAAATTATAAAGTAAAATTCCTCGCCTTTTTACATGTGTAATCATATTTATTTTATATACTAGGGGAACGACCTTTCGTTACACCTGTTTTAATATGCTGCTACTTTTCAGTCCATAATGTGAAGCTACAATGAGCGCAAAGCCTAGGTAGGACCTTGGATGCAGCACAGCCCATTTCTCCGGGCAAATAAAGCGACGGTCGAATAATTACCTTTTTGTTCCTGGATTTTTGCTAAAATAAATCTTCCAAGGGTCCGTTTGCATTCCTTCGGTGCTAAAGTTATAGTGTCCTTATTGCCTAGCACTTAATAGGTTGCAACTAACTTTCGACAAGCTCACAAATGAAAGCCCCAAAGTTGCATTACTATTTATTAAACCAAGTGTTGAAGCTTTGTTGATTTTACTGCTTGTAAGTTTCTTGCCATTTAAAACGTCTTTTTCCTCATAGTCCTACGTCACAAAGTGGACAGTCGCCATCCAAACTTGACAAATCAGTGATAATATGCCGTATGAATGGAAGCTTCAGTTTGTATTTATTTGTTCGGGTACTTGAGTGTTCGTTCATTCATGCGCGAATTCATGTAAACACAGGAACACAGACTGGGGCCTTGTTTTGGCAGCTGTATGGTGAGATGATGACTACTATGAGATTCAGGGCCTCTGTAACACGGTTTTTTCGCATTAACTTTTTATCTATGCATTTCATAAATATAACGCTTATTCAGAATACATATTATATCTACACATAAATTTTGACTGTATTCTACATTACGTAGGTTGAATAAATTGGGTACTTATAATATAAAAGTGACTTTTTTTTGAAGACGGGCCAACTTACTCAGAGAAGAGGTTTCGAACGCACTCGTTACGTAACTGATGACAGCATTTCTTCCCTCTTTCTCGATGGATGATTGGCTATACGTAACGAGGCTAAACCTCTGGCAACAGTGACATACAAATTTAAATACAAGCAAAGCAGTACACCTTTATGAACTCTGAAACCTCTCCACTGATAATTGTCATAATGAACAAACCAATAAAATATGTTAATAAATACAAAAACACTTCGATTATTAGTCTAACTCCCAAAATAGGTTTCCTAAGAAATTACAGTCTACTTTATAGGTCACAATCAGATTGACAAGATGTAGGGAATAGTTGGAATAGTTGGTAATTTTCAAAAACATAGTAGACAAGCTTGATTTGATAACTGCTATATCCAATGTCAAGCAATTTTTATTTATTGGCTATCTACCTATTTACTAAAAAAAAAATTGCCGGTACCGTATATTGGCTTTAAACCTTCACCAATAATTATCGTCAGAATGATGACTTCATGAGGCTCCACCCACTTTCGCCTCGTTATAATTCAGGATAACACTGAAGGCTACCATGGGCATTGTTGGATTAGAAAATTTAACTTCTAGCTATAAAAACTAATTTCTCGAGTAGTTGTAAGAAGTGCTAAATGATCCTCAAGGATCCCAGCAGTTGGCCTAAACGTTTAATTCATGTATATTACAGCTATACTGTTGTGGCACTACTGCTGCAGTAGTATTACTACGCTAGCACTGATACCCCACCCACATCTATGTATCGTTCCGCCATTCATAAAGTCTTTGGGTTTCAGAGCCGATGGAGTTTCTGTTTGGTGGATGGGCGGGGCAACATTTCGTCAAAAGGTGTTTGTTTACCTTGCTTACGTAATGAATGTTTTTCGACTCTTGGCTCGTAATCATTGGCCATGGCGTCGGCTAGATCACTTTTACTCTATAAAAATTAAAACTATCGGGTTTAGGTTATTGATAATGCTGACAAAATTTGTGTGTGGTTGTAAAATATACATATGTCAACTTTCAGCTACATTCGATGCTTTGACAAGGAGCAAAGTCCAAAAAACCGTGTTACAGAGGCCCTGAATCTCATAGTAGCTATGTGTCAATGGTAAAGTAGCCGCAAATGAAATTTATATAACAAGAACCACCTTCATCCCTTGTCGGAACCGAGACAGTGAATAAAAATCACAAATATGTATTTGTTTTTGTTAGTAAGGAAGGGATTTAAAATTCGTAGACTTTAGCATACAATATTCAGCTTCCTCAACCCCTGAAATGTATGAAAACTTGATGTATGGAAAACTGTTTATTGTACCCCTCCAATAAATCCGGTTTCTATTATCTTGGATACAAGTCGAGCGTTCGCCTTTGATTTAAGAATATTTATATCACCGGACTTTAGAAATGATAATGTGATGTATTTCTGATTTTAAACTGGTGCTATCAGCACCAATTGAATAAATGTATTTTGATATTAGAATAACCGTAAATAAACAGTTGATAGGACATAGACCTTAATATCATATTCGCGTGTGTTCATCTCATTTGTACGTCTGCGTTATTTTTACCCGCCAAGTTAGTTGCGGTTAATTTACAATCGAAGGTCAACTGTACAAATTAGTTGCGGTTAATTTTCAGTCGAAGGTCAACTGTAAAT
The DNA here is from genome assembly GCF_015104395.2 of Macrobrachium nipponense. Classification (NCBI taxonomy): domain Eukaryota; kingdom Metazoa; phylum Arthropoda; class Malacostraca; order Decapoda; family Palaemonidae; genus Macrobrachium; species Macrobrachium nipponense. The sequence continues at coordinate 26,581,638 of NC_061093.1, read as the reverse complement.
AAGTTTCCGTACGATTTGGGTTGTAAACGTGAGGCATGCAGGCCGGCGGCTAACCAAACCGTGACCCGCTGTTATGTCGCTTTCCTCCCAATGAGGTCAAGGTTGGACTTTACGTTTATCAAAATACATTGAGTGTATTCGACGTGACTCACGTACAATATGTTCCACACGAAATCAAACGTCAGTTTTATCTGCTTAAGGATAATTTTTTTCTTATTTATTTTCCCACATTTTTTTTTCTTTATCAAAATATATTGAGTGGATTCAATGTGACTCCCGTACATTTAAGTTCTCCACAAAATCCAAGGTTATTTATGTTTAAATAACTTAAGACGCTGAATGAATCAATCAAACGTCAGTTGTACCGGGTTGAATATCATTTTTCTTATTAGTTTTAGCTTTTGTTTTTCTATTTTGCTCCTTTTTCACCTGATTTTTTCGTATGTTCGTTACTACTTCTACTCTGTCATTCATTATAGTTTAAACATCCGTAATTAGTAATCATGCTTTGCAAGAATTTTGAATATTGCATCTTTCCCTTATGCTCTTTGGTATATGACAGTTCTTACTTTCTGCTTATGTTTTTTGTCTTCTATTACACTTCTTTTCTTTTGTATTATTATTATTATTATTATTATTATTATTATTATTATTATTATTATTATTATTATTATTATTATTATTATTATTAGCCAAGTTATAACCTTAATTGAAAAAGCAGAATGCTTCCAACCCAAGGACCCGAGCAGGAAAAGCAGACCAGTACATATGAGGAAACTGACAATGAAGAATAAACAACAAATGAGAAGTAACAAAGTAAAACAAATAAGACAAGCAAAGTAAAATAACAAATACTCAGTGAAATGAGACTGATGTCAGCTTAAAATTTAAAAAATACACAAATTTTGTACCAAGGATGAAAATATGAAATTCCAACGATTCAACTACGGGAGTTGGAGGATCATTCCACAATTTTGTCGAGAATATTTAGACTGAAAGAGAAAGTGGTTGGCTAAAGTTAGGTTAAGTTATGTTTAATGGACTGAAAGAAGTGCTCAAGCAGAAAGACCTTTATTTAGGAAGATCATTTGTATTTTATGGATCACTTACGCTTTGTCTGAAAGATTTCATTTTTGCGAATCGTATTTAATTATTTCATCCTATTTTTTATTTCTTGTCTTTTTATTGCCACCTATACCAATTCTTTAACATTCTTTTATCAGTTCATTTATATTTTTGTCTTTCATGGACTAGCTGTCAATTTCGGTCATTGAAACTGCAGTTTTAATCATTGTTATTGAGTATTAACTGATAGTTCCTCCCTTACTTTTCTGGTTTTTTTATTATTCTTATTGATGCCACATTTCATTTCTTGTTATTCTTGGTGACCATTTATTTTGTGAAATATTCCTTATCACCATGACACACGATTTCCTCATTTTATTATTCTGAAAGTCAACCAGTTTCATTTCTTTACTCTCACTAACATTTAATGTTATTTGTTTCTCACTCATTCTTTCTTTGTCTCCACACTATTTTTCCCTTTATTTAAATTTAGTTGTTATTTATCATTCTTAATGCCTGACCAATTCATTTTTAATCTTATTAATTTCGATTAATCTTTTACAACTCCATTTGTCATTCTTTAACGTACTCATTTTTTTCCAGATATTTGATTTATTTGTCAGGTCTTCGCATTCCTTAGGTATCCCTATTGCTCGGCAGTTTAGTTTTATTCTTTATCAGCTCATCTGAAATATACCAGTATATTTATATCTCCTTTACTGGTCATAAATAACGAATCTCTTCTAATTTGGTATTGTATCTTCCAAACTTTTACCTACTTTGATGCGCAACTATGTCAGACAATCAGTTTTGTACTTTATATATTCCTTATTTTACTCTTAGGTCTTCTAACTTTTTATGACGTTATCATGTCATTTTGTATTCTTTATTGTCTACTTTTGGTATACTGTTATTTTCAAAATGCTCTGAAATATTGATAAGTACTTTTCCAGCTTGTCCATTGCCATTGAGAAGGTAATATATATATATATATATATATATATATATATATATATATATATATATAATATATATATATATATATATATACGATCTGAATGAATTAATGCATTCATTAAATTACATTCACTGGATAGCGTTTTTAGGAATTATTAGATTTCATATAAATTTCTCTTCATCAAATATTAAACCGAATGTAGCGTCTGAATCTTAGTCAGGGAAAACGTCTTCAAAGGAAAAGTCACGACGTCATTATCTTTTTTCCACGTTTTCCAAGTAGCAGAGCATCTCCAGTGTTTTTATCCGTCTCCTCTGACGATTCATGTGGTAAATGAAAAAAAAAATGGGTTCAAGTACTATTTTTTTTCGTGGAAAGCACCGCATTATTCAAATTGAGAGAGAGAGAGAGCGCGCGCGCGGGCTGTTTATTAAGTTTTTAAAACTGACCAGACAACCTGCTGTGTCTGGTACATTGGCTAAACAGCTGCGTCGCTTTCTTCGTTTGTGGCCTTGCACGGTGCATTCTCTCTTCAGGGAATGCAGAGGTGGTCGTTGCAGAGCCAAAAATTACGGTTTTTGTATCCCTTAATTTTCGTAGTGGAAGGAGGACTTTCTAACAATAAAACGCATAAATGTAAGTCAATGAATCGAGAGAAAATAAAAGTTACTTTAAGCATTTGGTATATCAATTAAAAAGTCTGCAGCTAAGCTCATAAAATGATTTGATGCTCTCTCTCTCTCTCTCTCTCTCTCTCTCTCTCTCTCTCTCTCTCTCTCTCTCTCTCTATATATATATATATATATATATATATATATATATATATATATATATATATATATATACATATATACATATATACATATATACATATATATTTATATGTATATATATATACATATATATAAATATATATGTATATGTATACATATATATTTATATATATAGTATATACATATATGTATATAATATATACATATATATTTATATGTATATATATACATATATATTTATAACATTGACGTTTTCTCCTTGGAATGAGCTCTAGAGGGTGTCAGCCCCCTATTTCCATTAAGAGTTGTGGGATGAGGTTGCCAGTCCCACGCCCTGCCCCCTAGGTGTTCAAGGAGCTATATTATATGTATAGCATTTTATGATAGCAACCCGTCCTAGTACTGACCAACATTAACTTCACTGGAAACCAGGAAGGTTATGCAATAAATGTCATATTGTAGGTGGAATGATGTGTAGGTATTTGGAAATGAATATAACAGATCATGTTAGGATGAGGGAAGAAGAGAGTCGCCATATGAGGGAATGGGAAAGGCAGTAGCGTGCGGGCAAAAGATAGGAAAAACACTTAGAGGCGATTGGACTGTATAAAGGGACTTCTTAACCAACTTTCTACTTAGGAAGAAAAGTGTGGCTCTCGAAGGTGACTGAAAGGAAAATGTTTGAGGGGGTTAGCACTGGTGACGAGGTGGATCAGTGTTTTGAGATGGTTTGGTCATGTGGTGAGAGTGGGGTGACGGAAGGTTTATGAGAAGTGTATAAACCAGATGTGTAAGGAGGAAAGAGGACAGAAAGACCTGGAAAGTGCTGGTGCCTGTCTGTATATAATCTAGTTTTATATTTCGTAATCATCACAATCGCTCGATAATTTCTTACACTTTACTGAAAATAATATCACCAATATTTGGGAAACCTCTGAATTGTTGGTTTCATTTGTTTGTTAAGTATGTCCTCCATTTAATTCCTCTTTGACTTGAATAGCACTCAATAAATATTAGATGTTGGCCTCACCAATCCCGTTGTTTGATTTTATTTTCATTTAAAATGTTCCCTGCAACTACATAAATTTCAGGGTTGATGAAGTTCGTACATTTGCTTTTGCAGAATACTGTTAAAATGCTAGTTTAGAATTGGTCAGTTGGACACTGGTATTTGAACATCACCTGTAGTCAGTCCTTTCAAGTTCATGCTGTTAATTTCAAGTCACTGTGTAATGAAATGTTAAAGTCATTTCAACCTCACCATCTAAAAGCTGTGTTTTGGAACGATAATGACATTTTCTCGTAGAAACATTTAAAAATTTCTCAAACCATTTATCAGATAAATTAGTTTCCGGTTTTATATCTTAGTGAGTGTACTGAATTACTTCAATCTCTGGCAGATGTTCAAGACAAGGAGGGCTCTATCTTACCCCTGTCAAGAGACTTCAACCCCTCAAGATACTGAGCTGGTGAATTGCATCGACATAGTCGCAGGTAAGATTCCTGTGTAACTTGAGATGCAGAGATTAGTCGAATTACTTATGTTTTAGTGTCATTGCCTTCTTGCTACCTTTTATGTCTTTTTTTAAGTGTGCTATTGTCTCTTTACGTTAGTTTGACATGATTTTTTTATGTTTTTTAAGTATATATATATATATATATATATATATATATATATATAAATATATAATATATAAATAAATACACACACTGGTCACTTTTTTACTAGATAAGTATGTAGTATTTATTATCGAATTCTTCACACTTTGGAAACACTTGTCACTACTAAGCCTAGATCCAAATGAACAAATAAATGAAGGTTTTCTGATGCCCAGCCGAGACTCGATCCTGGGACTTTCATTCATTTGGGTCTAGCCTAAGCAGTAACAAGCGTTTCCAAAATGAGGAGAAATCGAGAAGTTAAGAAGGCAGTTCGGCTAATAAGTACTACACACACACACACACACACACACACACACACACACACACACACACATATATATATATATATATATATATATATATATATATATAATATATATATATGTGTGTGTGTGTGTGTGTGTGTGTGTGTGTGTGTGTAAGAGATATAAAGGACAAGGGGAAAGTAAGTCCTCAGCGGCGATTGTGGGAAACTGGAGGAAAGTGAAATCAGATATGAGACTGACTCAGAAGTGGACGTTTTTACGACCACCAAATTGTTAAGTAATCCATCGCCTTAGCGGTGAGGAATAATATCTTTCCCAAACGGACAGATGTTGTAAACATCTTAGTTGGTTGACGAGAAAGTTACTCCTACAGTTAACAGCGGCGCCTTTCTCCTCTGTAAGTGGTAGACCCGAGATATTTACAGATTTCATGTAAGTGTAAATTTTTCGAAAAGCACGTAATTCGTGCATCGTCCGTAGGTCTGTCTT
>NC_061093.1:26468925-26571425 GCF_015104395.2 Macrobrachium nipponense | reverse complement strand
CATTACATATATAGTACTTTGAAAATGTCATATATAGATAAATATTACACGGAATACTACTCACTAGAAAATGTGTTGGGTAAAATATAAATATGTTATAATTTCCAAATTTATTTTTATATTTACAAAGTTATTTCTATTTAATTTTATAAAGTATTTACAGGAATGATGTTATTGCTCTCTTGTTTTATATCATTGTATCTTGCCAATTAACGTAGCCTGCAGGGGAGTTAAAATAATCACGAAGGTGATCTCGTTGAGGCTTTCGAGCCATGGTTCCTCTCTGATAGGTTGGGGAGTTAAAGTTTCGTCAAACCTCCAGTGACCAGGTATGGCCTCATGTGTCACCAAGTGGAAGAGAAATGGAAAATATTGATTTAATTATGAGGTGGTATACGAAAGGTATTTCGTGTGAAATACGTATTATCACTGTAGAAATGAAATGGTATAAAAAGGGTGTTTCATATTAAGAAGCTTTTAAACAAGCAAACCAAATAAAGACAGTATAATATTTGTGAACAATATCTACCTGTTTGCTATATGCCAAAGGCATTCTCCGCAGTACGTCTTGCCCTGTTCAGTCGGTAATTAAAGATGCGCTCGTTATGCTGTCAGATTTCATGCAGGGTATGCTTTCATCATGTAATCCCGCAGAGCGAAGGCGTCATCTCCAAGGAAGAAATAGGAGACTGCAGGTTTTGTTTCTTTTCAGTCTCGTTTGGCAGTCTTTCAGGGGCAGGCAGATTGGCTTCATTCCTATCAGTCATTTGACAGCCAAGACACCACCATCAGACTCTGAACCTGTGGCACTTACATCGACGTAAATGAACTTGTAGTTAGCGTCAACAACTCCTTAAAAATGGCTGAGTAGAATTTCTTCTAGTTTAAGTAATGAGTTCCTCCTTTCGCTGGGTTCTGGATTCTGACATGTTTCCAATCTACTGCTCCAAGGGCGTGTGGGAAATTCCAGCGTTCTTCAAAACCACGAGCTACTTCCTTCCTTTGCTATTGGGTCATGGGTAACTACACGACCTCATCTCCATACGCAGTCACTATGGCGCAGATTGTATTGGAAGCTACTCGGAACTGGAATGCCAGACTTGTAGGATTCTTCAGTTGCAAGGATGCGCAGGCCTGGCTCAATGGGTCTTCTCCAGAATGTAAGTTCATTCGTGATATGGGGTGAGAGCTTTTCTATTATCCTGGTCAAGTTCCGGTACAGTCCTGGAGTTTCACTCGCCAAGTCTCGCATCAGGTTGTTGTAGTAATCTTTCTTCTCTCTTCTTTTTTAAGTAGGGCAACATCTAGCATCTCCTGCTTCGTTTCTTTTGCTTCTTGCGCTTTCGTTCCTGCCGTATTTTCATTATTCTTAACTTCAAGATGGCATAGTAATGATCCACCATGGCCAGTGCAAGTTCACGATCATCATTTAGTGTCTAGTATCAAGTCCAGATATTGCCTAGTCTTCACAACTTCCTGTTTGTCCATCTTGTGCCTCTGTCAGTAGCGCCTGGAATGGGAATGAGTGCAAGCTCTCATCAACGCGGTTTTATATACATTGCAACACGTTCACGAGACAGTTTACGTACGTCGCATATGTCTGATTCTGCATTACGTATGGCATAATTGATTTACGACAGACGAAATTGCATTTACGTCAGTCGCCATCCCCAAATAACCGTTAAAAGTGGGTGTGGCCTAAGTCAACGGCGACATACGCGTTACTGTACCCATTTTTAGCTATATCAGTTTTGTAAATATTTTTTTCTCAACTTTATTTTAAAATAGTTTGGTGTGAATTTTAACGATTTTTATATTACAGTTACAGATTGAAGATGTACAGAACACATGTGCAGAACGTTTCATGTTAATAAACTATGAACTTTTTGATGATGATGTTCGTGGACCCTGCTGTAAGCCCTTTATATATATAATATATATATATATATATATATATATATATATATATATATATATATATATATATATTATCACTTAGACAATTGTTCTGTGCAATATTAGTACAATTGCTAACAGGACCTCATTGAAAGCAGATGGTATCAAGCGGAGATATTAAAATAAAGTTACAAGCTTTCCTGGACTAACAGTCTTCATAGCATATACATATGCACATATGTGCAGAAGCTAGGTACTATGTCGTACCTCTTAAGTAAATGGGGATATAATCTTATCCCCATATACGTACATAAATATACATACATACCGTGGACCCCCAGTATTCGCCGGGGACGCGTACCAGACACCCCTCCCCCCTCCCCCAGGGGATAGCTTTAAAAATGCTTATAACTGTCTATCTTGAAAGTTCAAACACCTTAGTATCCCTAAAAGTACCATCCTACATCAAGTATATATTAAACTATTATCCTATTACTGTATTAATCTTAGAAATAATATTATTAATATTATTTCAAAGTAAATCATGGTAGATCCAAGCCGGTATTCTGCGGCGGGCTGGACTATGGCAGTTGACGTTTTTTATAGTTAAAAATGTATGCATACGCACTGTATGACTTAGTTATGTACGTGTGAAAATAATCCAGTATCCCCTTAAGTATTCAGCCATGCACATTTTCTTTCATACAATTACTATGCAACCTGACCCGTTTTCTTTTTACAGGGGGCAACATTTGTATGTATACATAAATCACAAGAAAAAGAGAGAACAAAAATATGTATGAAGATTAAAAAAAATTGTATACATACTAGCACAACATACGTAAATAGGGTACTCACAAGTGGTAAATGTCGCTTATAGCTTGCTGTCAGTGGACCTCATGCGGTGCACTGTAGGCATTACTTAAGGTTCTTTGCAGCATGCCTTCGGCCCCTAACTGCAACCACTTTCGTTCCTTTTACTGTACTTTCTTTCATAGTCTCTTCATCATGTTAAAGGAAAAAGTTTTGTTGCGGTTTAAAAAAAAAAAAAAAGTTTAGTTGTGGTTAGCCGCCACTTTAATGCAAAATGAGAGCAAGGTGAGATACATTAAGAAGAAGGGAAACGAAATAAGAGTGTAGGCATGAGCTACATACTTTTTTTTTAAAGTTAATTCGTGGGAACCAGCCTGAGAAAAGCCTTTTTTAGGCTCAGTGGTTTGGTTAAACTAATCTTTTATCCTCTCCTATCTTGTCGTAAATCAATATTCTGTTATTTTCATATGTACTGTATAATATGTAACATTAAATATTACTTTTCACCCTCTCCTAATAGTACTTGATTCTTAGGGCAACTGCGAGGTTTTCCTCCTGTTACACCTTTCAAACCTTTTACTGTCAATTTCCATTTCACCGCTGAATGATCTCATTGGTCCCAGTGCTTGCCCTTTGGCCTGAATTCTATATTCAATTCAGTTTGGTGAATTAGCTGGCAGTCCGATGAATGGTGATGAAGATGACTGCACTTCGGGGGAGGGACAACTGAGGCGTTTTGGGAGGCACTTCTTCAGGGGATTCAAGAGGCACTACGTCAGAGGTTTATGGAGGCTTTGGAGGGTCCTTCTTCGTACGTGTGATGAACATCGTAATTGGCAGCTGCTGTCGTTGCTTCTTTATTGTAGTGAGGGCTTGATTATAGGGCTCTAATGCCGTATCAAGGGTATTGAAAACTAAGGAGTGTTCCAATAAGGATCCCATGTTGAAACAAACTTCTGCATATCCTTGATCATTCTCCTAATATGGGACAGACGTTCCAAAGTCAGGCCCTCCTCTTCTTCCTCTCCTGAACCTGGAGTGTCCTCTTCCCTGCTGGCAGATGTCGTCAGGTCTTCCAAATCCTGGTCTATCAGGGGGTCAGAGTGGGCATCAATGATGGTGCTGACTTCATCGTCAGTGAAGTCATCAAAGCCTTCACCAAGAATCCTCACCAACTGGACTGCCTTATTAATGCCGAATGTTGAATTTCCTGAGAGAAGCCTTTATAATTATGCACACAACTTACTCTCGCATGCGTTCAGGGTCTCTTTCTTCATGTCCTTCAGCGACCGGTCGATTACGGACAGACATGTGGTAGTCGTGAATTTACGGTGATAGTCTTTCAGTGTAAATTCACTGTTATGGTCCATTGCATCAAGGTGCTCGAGGGAGTTCCCGGTGTAGCATTCAAGGCACAGCTCATGCCCTGGTCCATAGGCTGGAAGGGAGAGTTGGTGTTGGGAATGGAGGAGCTCGAGCTGGACTCCCTTGTAATAAAGATCGAGAGGGTGGCTATCAGCATTATCCATAATCAGCAACACCTTGAACTCCATGTCTAAGTTGCCCAGGTATTGCCTAACTTGAGAGATGAAGCTTTCATGGAACCAGTACTCATTATGGACTTTGGTGATCCAGGCCTTGGGATTATATGCATCCAGAACACAGGCTGCAGTGCCTTGTTCTTATTCTTGAGTGCCCGAGGGTTTGCAGCCTTGTAAATGAGGCCTGGTTTCAGCATAAAGAAAGCCGCATTAGGAGGGTAACCTTATTCTTTTGTGCCTTGAATCCAAAGGCTTTAGATTCACCCTTCATTAAGTATGTCTGGGAGGGTATCTTCTTCCAGAACAGGCAGTCTCATCCATACTGAACACCTGTTCCGGATGGTAGCCCTTCTCCTGCAGAATCTTCTTGAAGGTCTCGAGATATTTCGTGGCCACCTCTGTGTCGGCAGATGTTGCTTCTTCATGTAGAGAAACAGGCTTTGGGTGGAACCACTTCTGGAATATGTGGAACCATCCTTTGCTCACCTGAAAACCTTCAGGTGCTAATGATGGTCCCGGTTGTGGCTCTTCCTCCACTTCTTCAGGCACAGGTTCATCAGAGCCCAAGAATTCTAATTCCCCTTCTTCATCACCTTCCTGTGCCTCTAAATTGCGGCCTTCCTGTACCTCTATGTCGTCACCTTCCGTAGCAGTCGATAACTGGTGATGAGTTGTCGGACTTTCTTGCGAATGCTGTTGGAACCAAAGGGCATGTTCTTCTTCCAGCAGTTTTTTTTTTATCTAGTACGTCAGCACAGATTCCATACTCATGATTGTTTTATCTCACACTGTCGACACTTCATGGTACCAAAGTATGTAGCTCATGCCTACACTCGTTCTTGTTTCATTTCCCTTCTTCTTAATATATCTCACAATGCTCTCATTTTGCATTGAAATGGCGGCCAACCGCAATAAAACTTTTGTCCTCCTTTAACATATCAATTAAGAACATTCACCTTCTCATCAAGCTTCAGGACTAACCACTTTCTTTTAGGCTTTATGCTAGAAGCCTTAAAAGGAGCAGAGCAATTTTTAGGAGTTCAATTCACACAGATATTTGAGGATACGTAAAACACATCTGTGTAATATCAGTAACTCGCTACGCAGTGAGGCTGATGAAGGAGGGATGCGTTGTACCCACAATCCATCTTCGTGAGATGAGACAGGTTTCAACCAATCAACGCCAAGTGTACAGCCAATGAGTGCCAAGGAAAATTAATTTTGCTCCTGGATCGGCTGCTTTGCAGATGACAGCCAATAGCATTTCGAGTATCATTTCATCTGGGTACTGCGTACTTATATCATCCAAAAATACTTTATGTACGTACTTATATTTAAAAATCATCTTAAAACAAAACACTTAATAAAATGTACAGTATACAGAATATCAATGTACGTATACACATGCGCAATTTATACCCAATTGACCTAATGCCATTCAATGTTCTCTCGTTTGAGTGCACATTATATACTACGAACTAAGAATATTCTTTGAAATCATCCACTAAAATTTCCTCTAAACACTCTGATTCTCCTATGGCTTCTTGCAGAGCCTAAGTGCCAGAGGACCTTACAGTTGAGGACACATGAGGAGAAAGTAGACATGATAGTTATGTTAAGAAAGGGCAAAAGTCATGGAGAAGTAGCAGCCCATTATGTTGTAACCAAAAGCGCAGTTGCCTACATAAAAAACGAGTATGAACAGGTTAAAATATTTGGGGAGGTCATTCTTGGATAACTCACGGCCCTCTTTGCTATCCCACCAACGGACCAGGATTTTGGACAATTTCATGGTCTGTGCAAATTGATCAGGAAAGTAAGGCAGATACAGACAATGATAAATGCATGGGAAAAGAATGAAAAAAGGACCAAAAATTTTACCAATAGTTAATGAGCTTATGCAGCCCTACCATACCACCTTTGTTAACATGTTCAGTTACCTCAAGAAGTTGGTGCCTCCCGAAACCCCTGACAAAGCGCCACCTGAAGAAGGTGAAGAAGCACCCTCAGAGGAGATGTAACTCCTCTACTTTGCTGTGCAGTCATATCTTCATTGTTACTCATCGGACTGCTCAACTAATTCATCATCATCATCTATAATCAACATTCATCACCAATGAGTACCCATATTATTATTATAATATTTAATGTTACACATTATACAGTACATATGAAAGTAACAGAATATTGATTTACGGCATGATAGGATAGGATAAAAGATTAGTTTAACCAGACCTCTGAGCCTTAAAAAGGCTCTTCTCAGGCTGGTTTCCAGGAATTAACTTAAAAAAAAAATACTGGACAAAAAACTAACTTTACTTAGGAACATGATAATTTTGTTAAGTGAGAAATCCACGCCCTCAGCGATAATTCCTGACATTGTTTTATCTCGAAAAAAAAACGTGCCTATGCTGATTCCAATTTGGGCATTCAACGAGTAAGTGCTGTAGAGTCATGGGAACTTGGCCTCCATTACATTTCATTGGGCAAGAATGTGGGGTTGTCATTAGATGACCTTGAGAACAAATTTGCATCCACAAATAGTGGGGACCCACAAATATTTTTAGATACATTCCATGGAAAAACCCACGACTGAGTGAGTCTTCCTGTGAATAATTTTTAGACATGTTCCACAGAAAAAACTGACAATAGGCAAGTCCGCAAATCTTGAGAACATGAATATGGGGGTCCACTGTATATATATATATATGTGTGTGCAACATCGAGTTGATCGTTTTGCTTATAGGTGTTGTTCTATGGGTTAATAAATTGCCCAGGACAAATTGGCTACATGACAACTTAGCCCCTCCACCACTCTACTAGAACAATAGGATAAGTGTCTCAGCTCCTGATTATGCGGTTGGGTGCCTGGCAAACTATTTGTTGCATACGTGGATGATCGCTTTTATGCTTACGAGCACTCTGTTTTGTTTATTTTTGGGGATCAGAGTCATGTCTTAAGGAGTACACTAAGCATGATGATATGAGAGTCACAGTCTCATGAAATTGGGTTAAAAGCCGCTAAATAGTGAAGCAGACCGGCATGAAGTGCCAAACTGTCCAAAGTATCCATTAGTCCAAAACATGTAAAAACTGAATATATTAATTTTGTTGCTTATATTTATCTACAATTTTTTTCATTATGAAGGCATCAAGTTTAAATAAACCAAAACTTAAATTTAGAAAATTTCCATTATTTGACTTGATATTCCTTTTAACTGTGTCATTACATAGGATTAAGGCTCTTGCTTGACTCCAGTTAATAGGATGATCTAAATCTCATATGTACGAATAATGCACTTGATATTTGCCCAGTTCTCACAGAATATTGGTGCTGTTTGAGACGCTGTGAAAGAGATTTACCGGTTTGTCCGTAATAGACTTTATCACACTTTTTGCAAGGAATTTCATATATGCAGACTGGAAGATTATTTTTTTCGGAAAAATTTAATTGTAATCTATGCCCTGAGTATATCAATATTTGTAAGGGTATTGTGTATGGTGCTATGAGCAAGCCTTCTCCCCCTAATGTACCTGTAAGATTTCTCCAGGCTTATAAGAAAATTAAAAAAGACGAAACAGTGCAAGTAACAAAGGCAGATAAGTCTAATGCAGTGGTAATAATGAATAAAAGTGACTATGTAAGTAAAATAATGGCATTGCTAAATGATACTGGTACTTACACGAAACTGAGGTCTGTTCCTACACAGACAGTGAACTCCCATTTTAATAAACAAATTAAATTCATTCTAAAGGGCTTGGACCATTTAATCAAACAGTTTACACCGCAATGCACCGCCCTACCTTATATGTGTAACATAAAGAGGGGGATTTGCTATAATATGTTTTAAATAATATATGATGTGATATGCTATGACGTTTCTTAGAATGTAGAGAATCAGCAATTTAACTTCCCTGGAGACAGAGTGTTCGAGTGACAGCTTAGGAATGCTGACATGTCCTTTTGAGGTGCTGTCTTAAGCAAATCAGTGCCTCGTCCTGTTGCCATGAGAGCTTGATGTGGAGGTGACTTTGAATTACCGAGGGTTATCCAAGTTATTTGGACTTTGAGTTAACATTTCATTTAATCATTCTGTTAAGAATCTGAGTTATTCAGTTAATACTTTGCTTTCAAATATTTTTGAAAATTCACGACTCTGATTTGATGACCTAGATAATGGAGGGGAGGTATGTCGAGAGAGAGAGAGAGAGAGAGAGAGAGAGAGTGTTGTTACCAGTATTGAGAGAGAGAAAGAGAGAGAGAAAGAGAGAGAGAGAGAGAATGAGTTGCCAATTACCAGTTGTCTGCCACTCTGACCTATCGCTACCAAAATGATAAAGAGATTGACGATCTCATTATATGTATGGTTTAGTCAAGACACACAAAATCAATAACCCTATCAGACCAGTCATTAGTTCAGTATACTAAATGGCTTGTAAAAACTCTTACACCTTAGGTAGGAAAAATTTCTAGCACAAATGTAAAAAGCAATGCTGATTTTATAAACAAAGTTTAAATTTGAATTTTGATTTTAATATGGTTAGTTTTGATGTTGTCTCTTTATTTACAAATGTGCCTGTAGATGATCTACTTGAATTTTTAGAGGATGAATTAGAACGTCATTATATTCCCTTAGCTGTAGAAATGTATCAAAGATAGTAAATTTTGTTTTAATGGGGAATTTTTTGTACAAAAGTTTGGCATGGCTATGGGTAATCCCATATCTCCTGTCCTTAGCAATATTTACATGGAATTTTTTTAGACAAAACTCTTACCAAGAATTTTGCCCCAAAAAGTTATATGGTTTAGGTATGTGGATGATATTGTATGTATTTGGCCTGTTCACGAAAATCTCCTGGAATTCCTTAATAATCTCAATAATTTAGTCCCTTCTATAAAATTTACTGTAGAGGAAGAAAGAAATTGTAATTTTAATTTTCTTGATGTAACTGTCCATAGAAATGATAGAAACTTCACCTTTTCAGTCTTTTGGAAATCAGCTAACATTGCCTCTTTGTTCATTACTACTCCAATCACCATCAACATGTTAAATTCTCTGTTTTTTTCTGGGATGTTCCTGAGGGCTTTATGTGTCTGTAGCCCGTAGTTTATTGACGCTGAGATTAAAACTATTTATTATCTTGCATTGAAACTTAAAATACCCAAGGACTTTTGTAGATGTGGCATGGAAAAGAGCTAGAAAACATTTTATTCAGCTGACAAACCTGAATTTAGTAAGCATAACATACTAAAATTACCCTATGATGGAAGGTTTTTAGAAATTCCTAGAATTTTAAAGCTTTTTAACATGAATGTTTTCAGTAATATTAATGTCAAGAGTTTAGTAATAAAAAATTCTTCTGAAGATCTTCCAGGGTGCATATATGAAATTCCTTTCAAAAAGTGTGATAAAAGTCTATTACATACAAACCAGGAAATCTCTTTCACAATGTCTCAAACAACACCAATATTCTGAGAACTGGGCAAATAACGAATGCATTATTTGCACATATGAGAGATTTAGATCATCCTATTAACTGGAGTCAAGCAAGAGCCTTAATCCCATGTAATGACACAGTTAAAAGGAATATCATTGAATCTTGTTTCATCAAGTCAAATAATGGAAATGTTCTAAATATAAGTCTTAGTTTATTTAAACTTGATGCCTTCATAATGAAAAAAGTTGTAGATAAATATAAGCAAAAAAAATTAATATATTCAATTTTTACATGTTTTGGACTATACAGATTACTTTGTAGTTTCTGTTAGGGTTAAATCTATGTTTAGGTTTGTGACCATGTGATATCCGATAGCCCTGGATTATCTCTTCAATTTTTACCTTTTTGACAATTAACCATCTGGTATTCTTGATCTTTTTGTTTACCTGATAACTTTCTCTCCAACTGTATTTCATTTGTTCCTTGACAATGCCATTAGTAAAGACGAAAGTGCTTCGATTTCTGACTATCATTTTCCTGTGTTATTCGCTTATTTAATAAAGTCACATGCATCTACTGTGATTTTTAAACATATATACATATATACTATATATATATATACAAATATACTAAATATAAACACATATGTACTTATATAAATAAGTAAATATAAAGGGCACACATTTTACCTGTATTGTTTAGTACGTAAATATTGATTTCTTTTTCTCGCCTTCCTCCGTCAATCCACCTCAAGTGGGTTATCTAGCCTTCAAGTGAGCCTGTGGATCATACCCAGACTAATAAGCAGCTCCCTTTTCCCTTCCACCCCAATTCCCATCATCTAATGCATCACTGTTCAGGAATAGATGAGTGGAAGAGTAGATATGTAGATTCAATAACTAAATAATTATATCATTATCGGCAATAGTAAATTACATCAGTTTGTTATCATGTGTATGTATATTAAAGGTAAACAGTATAATGATTCAATTCAAAGAAAAAGAAACTAGCAGTAATTAGAATTGTGTATATGTGCTGTAACACAAACTGCACTCCAATGGTCAAAGTCGTCTAGAGCAGTTGCCTTATTGTATATTTTTACTTTTTGCTAACAAACTTAGCTGAATGCTGGGTCCAGTAATACTGGTTAATGGGTTAAAATAATTATTCATATCTGGCCAATTAGCACCCGGAGTGCAACAGTCACTGAAAGAGCAATCCTCGCTCCATCTCGTGCACAGGTCATGACTGTCAGGGTAAGAAATAAAGACAGGTGTTACACTCTCTTACCTTACACAGCCAATGTTTTGTCATTATGCTCCTGAGTAAACATTCTACTTGGTTTTGTTTTTATCAAAATCAAATCCAAAAAAAAAATCTATCCAAATCAGCTAAAAACCGTGTCAACAACACTCCCATTTGTCCTTGCAGACTGTCAAGAGACAAAACTAAATGGAAAACAAGAGAATAGAATATAGAATTTAGGACAAAGGCCAAGTGCTGGGACCTATGAAGACATTCAGCGCTGAAACTGAAAATAACGAGGTTTGAAAGGTGTAACAGGAAGAAACCTCACAGTTCCACTAAGAAACAATACTGTTAGGAGAGGGTGGAAAGTATGATGGAAGACAGACATGAACGGAGGTACAATAATAGGAATGAAAGGGGTTGCAGCTAGGGAACGACAGACATTTAAACCAGCAGTTTGCACCTTTGGTGTTGGGAAGGGAGCTATTACAATAGAGGCGAGATTCATTTCATAAACTAAAAATGTACAATTAACAGTAAAATTCTAACAAACTTAACCATATTTGGAGTATTCCTGAACTCTTTGAATATGAGACAAGCCTTTGATTCAAGTAGCTTGCCAAGCTTAGAACACAATTACATGCCAGAAATATAGCACAGATTACTATAGTTCCTTTGTGCAATTGATTTACCAGGAAATTACTTAAATCACCATCTAAATTCTTGGTATATGGCAAAATATCAGGTTTATAAAAATTCATCTCACATAAATCACCACTTAAATTCTTGGTATATGGCAAAATATCAGGTTTACCAAAATTCATCTCACATAAATCACCATCTAAATTCTTGGTATATGGCAAAATATCAGGTTTATCAAAATTCATCTCAAGTAGTAATAGCAGTTACTCTTACCTAGAAGGACATAAAACCACTGAACCCTTTCCACAAAATTTTAATAAATGTTCATTATTTTTATATTATACAGCCTACAATCTGAACGCCAAGTGTTTTGAAGTTCAGAAAAATACTTGGCAATTGCTTTAACAATAATTCCAGTCGCCCATTCTAACTGTTCTAAATAGAAACGGACCTGAACTTTGAAACAGTTTATATGAACACCTAATCTGTTTGGACCTACTCAGCACCACAGTGCCGTGAATGAACCAGTGAAATGAAAAATAATGGTCTCTCTAAAATCACAGCACTGACACTATTTTTAAGTTCTTTGGGGGGAAAGCTGTTTTACTGCATACCAAACAAGAAGTGCAGTAAACTGTTCATAGACTTAAAAAAGAGACAACAGCTGAAGAAAACATTCCTTGCTTTAGTTTGATTTTAGAATTAATTTCTGTCACACACCAAGACATGTAATCTTCATTACAATTAGGCAGGCCACTGAAAAGAAAACTGCCAAAACCAATGAAGATCAAGAAAAAAATAGTATTTAAAAAAGATAAGAGCTTCTACATACAGTTTTAATGATAAAAACAAGAGGTAGACCACATTATACAAATTAAGAAGAAAAAAGCAGGCTAAGATAGAGGTAGCCAAGGTTTGAGAGCCAACTGAAGCCATTGCTATAAAGATGAGTTTAATAGGTTCTTTGAAAAGGCCCAGCATCTCCAGTGCTAATTAAGCAGCATTCACTGAAGAAAAGTTAATTTTTTTTATCCTAAACTCTTGTTAAAAATATACTACTGAGACTAACCACAAAGCTCAAAATGGCAACTTATGTCACACTGGGAAGAGAAGCACAGGGGAAATTCTATCATACTCCACAAACAGCTCAAGGAAGACCAGAGGGTTACTTTAAGAGGAGGTCCAATATAGTACTGTAAACCTATAATTTTGTAAACCCCCTAAAATCACCAAATGATTATAATACCACTACAGAGTACTGCCAAACTATTAAATTCATTTGTAACATTTCTCAAAGTTTATAACCCCCAATCTGCGATCATAAAGGATGTACAGGCAAAAATCTTGTTTGATATCCAAAAGGAATTTAATTTCTAAAAAATTGGATCTTCTGAAGAACACCTAATTGCTTAAAATTCAAAGCACTAAATATAAAACCTGACTAATATCGAGCAAACAGTTTTATCACTTGCTTGTCTTCTAAATCTTAGTGCCTTGAAACAAATGAAATCACTGCACTGTACAATTTAACATACCTAAATCCTCCAAAGGCCTCATATCACAATCCAAATACATTCATACAGAGCTAACAGTTCCATCTGGTTCTAAGCTCCAAATTCCTTCAGTCATTCAATTCATTTTACTATGCTATCTACCTGAGCTACTAAACAATCAATGACTCTAGCATAACACTTCACCTTCTCTTATAATGTTTCCCAACCTATACCCTTACGTAATACTATAACAGCATTCAAATCTACTTATGACTTCGACTTCCTTCATAAAAATACCTTTCAGTTGAAACAAAGTAACAACTACAGAACACTTGCTGTCTAAAAGATTAGATTGTCTTGACCAATGGTGTATATAAACAGAGCAGAAGTTCATTTTAATGTGTACAGCCATAGTATAAAAGGAGTACTTCGTGCAAAAAGAAGCTTCCAATCTCTACTGTATTATTGAGCATACATACCTTGGTGGCACAGCCTGACAACAGCCACTTAGTATTGGCTTCATACCTTACAAAAATCCATTCTCTGGTCAGAAACACATTTATACATATAAACTTACATTAGACAAGAACGAAATTAAAATGTACACCCAGCAATTAATAGAGTCATGCTCTATCTCTCAGAGCTGTCACTTACAATATAGGAACCATCAGCTATTTCAGGTTAATTTAGTTATCACAAAAATTAAACAGCAGTGGTACCACACAAGAAACATCCTATGTAGATCTATCCTTACTCACAGGGGTAAGTGAAAACTTCAAATGAACACTGGGTTTATTCTCATCATACAGTAGAGATTTCTTGAATTACTGGCTGTACACTTTGATCCAGTTCCGTACAACGACACCTGTGAGTTGTTTAGATTTTCAAGGCAAACTCTATACAAGGTATCATGTATGTATTTCTATTACATTTTATGCATAGGTTAAGTGTTCATAAAGCAGTTCACTAGAAAATAGGCACTATATTAAAAAAATAAAACTGCTTTGGGAATATCTTTACAAAGGTCTCCTTTGAAAAAGTAAGTATGGATGTTAAATGCCTAATCTACCCAACTCAATTAAGGTAATGTACGGAACAAGATCACTAATACAGTAATAAGGAAAATTTGCCAAACCAGTATTTACATCTCCAACCTAAAGAATAATTATTTGTCAATAATGAATTACCAAGCCTTACCAGAGGCAAACTATTTCCAGCAGGATTACAATATACTGTAAGTAAAAATTTTACGAGGCTTTCTCGCTTTTGCTACAGTACACTAAAAAGACAAAATTGCACACCTAGCTGTCTGTTCCAATTTAGGATTTATGGTGAAACTTTGATTATGCCATGTAAAATTAAAATAATGAATCTGTCCTTCAGATTAATCTATCTAAAGCACAAGTTCTTTTTTTATTTAGTGCTAGTGGACCATGTGGAAAATGAAATCATATGGTCAAGCTTTTAGCAACCTGCCTATAAAATTGTTTATATTCTCTTCACACTCACAAATTGACCAATATACAATACAGTTTTGTAAACACTACAAACATGAAATAAATAGATGGCCTTTAGATTTCCACTTTTCAAATCAAATTAAATGTACCAGGTGAGTTAGCCAAGTGCATAATAGAAAATCTGCACAAAAAGAACTGTTCTTAGTAAATAGAAATTCATCCTACAGACTTAGCATTTCTTTTTATTTTCACTGGTTTTAAAAACACTGACAAGTGTAGTAGCATTGTATGTGTCCACAGATTTGCACAAATCAAATTTATTGGGAAGTTAGTAGTATACAGACGTTCTCCCTTTGATGGAATACCATAATATTCAAGTGGAAGGTTGTCAATCTATCCTTATGATCTAGAAAATCATATTTTAAGTTGGTACTTTTCCAATTGCACTAACCACACCCTTTTTCATAGTTCATATTGTCCCTTAGAAAATATAGTAAATATGAGAAATTCCATTTCAAACTATGGGACGTGCCTCAAAGCCAACTTATGTACTGATATAGTCTAAGTTAAGGCCCCTCAGCTGTTGTCACTCAAAGCATCAAAGCGATTAGCAGTACTAAGTTTAGGAGGTGCATGGTCCTCGGCCATAACTCGCGTAGAGCCATGTCTTACACTTTCAAAGCCTTCATTGCTGAAAGAAAAAATTTATATCTTATATTATATAAGGATATTCATCTAATTACATTTTTGACCAAAATAAGTTAAAATAATGAACAATCAGAAACTCTCAAAACTGTATTTACAAAACATTGTTGCAGACCAGAAACTGAATCTTTTATTAAAGACGAAATTAATGTTTTCAACACAAACTCATTGCTTTTACTTAGCCTTTTCATGGTTCATACAACACATCACATGCACAAAAATACTATAATGATCTATTCCTCCAAGTAGGTTAATCAGTATGTATGGTTTCTTAAGGTCTCCAATAGTCTCTGTGCTACGTTGTTTAACACTTGCAATCTTGTTCCTCCCTCTTTCTTTAGATATGACACAGTCGTAATGTTGTCGCATAAGAGAGCTACTTCCCTGTTGCTTACTTGCTCCGAAAAACAACTTAGAACCTCTTCTATTGCTCTCAACTCCCAGAAATTTATGGACTCCTCCAGAGATTCCTCCAGGGTTGCACCCCGACCCCAATCTGAGGCATTTGTGTACAGGTGAATATCTGGAAGAGGGAGATCAATCTTACGCTGATGGTCAGATGATATTCTTCTGACCACCACTGAAGATCCTTCAGGCAAGAATCATCCCAGACCACAACTGCGTTCTCTTCCTAAAAGTCCCAGCGATTCCTGAGACACACCTGCAGAGAATGCATCCAGAGACGAGACCCTAGAACTGGTAGCGAGAGGTAGGACATTCGGTCCAACAAGCTCTTCCACAAACACACTGGTTGAGCCCTGTCCAACAGGAATACTTCTAGATGACTTAGAACCAAAAGAATCAGTTCCTCTGTCAGGAAAACATCAAAGACACGTTTGAATCTCCATTCCCAAATAGGTCTTTACTTGCGCTGGTATTAGATAGCATTTGTCCGAATTACTTCGAATTCCTAAGGTCTGACATAGGTTCAATAAGAGAACCCTTGCCTGAAACACCCCGCCCACAGACGTAGCCTGCACCAACCAATTGTCGAGGTATCTCCTCATTTGAAATCCCCGACAATGCATTACATCCAAAATAGGGGATATTACCCTTGTGAATAACTGAGGTGCTGTGGTCAGACCAAAGCAGAGGGCCTTGGACTGCAACATTCCAGTTGGACCCAAAAAACGAAGGACCCTCCGAGATTCCTGATGAATCGGAACCTGGAGATATGCATCCTTGAGGTCACCTGAAACCATCCAATCGTCTCTCCCAATTAACAACAGCATCAACTGGGAAGTTTCCGTGTGCAACTTTATTGAAACTACAAGCCAGTGAGACCCAAAAGATCTATAATGGGTCTCCAAGGCTCCCCCCTTGCAGCCACGAAGATCTGGAAGTAAAACCCCGGAGACGGAAGAGTGGCTCTATTGCTCCCTTCTCCAAAAGGGCTTGGATCTCCGCAGCTAATGCTATCCCGAGATGGAGGATGGGGAATAACTGGGAAGGCAAACCTGAAAGCTGAACAGAGGAGGACGAGAATGAATCGGAACTCTGTACCCCTTCCTTAAGACTTCCACCACCCAACTCTCTGTGCCCCACTCCTTCCAGATGCTCCAAAAAAGGAGCAAGGCAACTTCCTACTGGTACAGGCGAGGGGAATATCCACTATTTCTGAAAACCCTTCTTGGAAAATGGTTTCAAACTAGGGGCAGAAGCCGAACCCTTAGCAGCAAAACGGAACTTCTCCGGCGATCTTACAGGGGACTTAAAACTCGATCGCTTAGCTGGAGATGGCATCCTGGAACCTTAGGTGATCTTTAACCCTGAGCCGCAACACGAATCATAGCCTGCTGCAACTCTATTACTGAAAACTAAATTAACCATCGAGGAGACATTGTTTCCTCTAAAAAGACTGTTGCAGAGTGCAAAAGGCACCCTCAACAGATCCTCTTATAAATGTCCGGGTAGTGAGGCAGCAGATGATTTAAAAAGTCTCTCCTCTTCTTGCTAAAGAACGTTGTACTGCCAGCCAGAATGTTAGCCTGGTATGCCAACACTATTGTTTGTTTGTATGGTGTTTTTACGTTGCATGGAACCTGGGGTTATTCAGCAACGGCACCAACGGCTTTACGTGACTTCCGAACCACGTCGAGGGTGAACTTCTATCACCAGAAATACACATCTATCACACCTCAATGGAATAGCCGAGAATCGAACTCACGGCCACCGAGGTGGCAGGCCAATACTATACCAATCACGCCACTGAGGCTTGCCAACCCTATTGAAACCAAAGTGATGAAGTTGTCAAACAGTACATGATCGGAAGGATTATATCCATCTCATTTAAGAAACCCCACCACCCCAGACAACATCCACATAGAGTGGGACAAGGACTTCGGATGCCTGCAAAAGGTGTCTTCGAAAATACAAGCCTCACAAGATGTAACTGCTATCAAATGATTCGATGAGGGCACCGGAGAGAAGAACCTCAACAGATTCGTTGAGTGGAACTTTGACGCCGGCAGAAGGGTTACCCACTTCCCCATAGAACCCCTTCTGATTAGGAAGCAACGTTGAATACAGCGCGTTTCAAACGTTGCTTGATTTGGTTGTGTAGGTTCCTCAGGAGCCTAGACTGCAGACAGAGAGGATGGATAAAGTCCACCATCCACCTATACTCGCTTTCATTTGCTGGGGGGGGAGGGGGGGACCACATCTGTACTGTTTCTTCTTCTTAACAGAGCATTCTCTGCCAGACCGGTCCGACCAAACCAGAACAGGAAAAAGAGACCGTTTGGAACATGAAAAAGAGACAGGCTGACCACCCGCAAGAGCTGCACCCGAAACCCAGACCTTGCTAAACCTGGATGCGCGAAACCAACACCTGACATACCTGACCGCATTATATCCGAGCCTACTGCACTCGGTTGCACAAACCCTACACCAACTAAAACCTATGACAAAACTCCTGAACTGGTCACACTCGACTGCGCAAACCCCAAACCACCCAGCGACGATGGCCTAACACCTAGGCTGACCCCACACAGGCAGACAACGCCCACCATTAAGAGCAGGAGAGTATGTAACACCCAACCCACCCAACCCCAGCTGAGCCACCATACCAGGAAGGGTATCCGGAGCTAAAGTCACATTGATTTAGGGAGGGGGAGGAAGTACTCCTGGATAACCCGGAACCACACTCGGAGGAACCACTGGAGCACCTACCGCTGACATTGGACAGGTGGAGAGCATACCAACTGGTACCATATTCAAAGGTGCATCCAAGGACAGGCTACAATCTGTGAAACCAATGGAAACCGAAGAAGGAAAATTACCAGCTACCCTAGTGAAAGGAAAGGCAAAGGACACAATCAGTAATGGTACACTCGACGATGGCGCAGATGAATCGCCAGCTGCCGTAGCACCTGCAAGAAACATGGCAGACACATTACGTCTCAAACCCAGTAAAAGATGAATATGTACTATATGGAGTAGTGAAAGACTCCGCAACCACCTGTGAAACCTCAAGACAGAAGTCTGAGAAACTACAGAACCCATGGAAGATGCTAAAGAACACAGCCCTGTCAAAGGTATACCTTCCCTCAACCCCGAAGAGAGAGAGGGAGCCACCGAAACCCCAACATTGCAGGATTGAACCAATGAAAATTCTGTGCTGTTCTCAGTTAATGGCAAAGAAACAGGATGAGCAAGAGAAGACACAGAAGAGACCTTCCAAGAATGACCGGATAAAGAAGATTGTGTAAAGACATTAGAAGGTTTAGAAGAAACTGGGGGAAAGGCACTCAGCAGCAGCAGCAGAAGAGGCCATAGTTTTTAGGGAAAGAAAATAGACCGACTCTGTTCCCCCTTGATAAACTTGACAAACATCATTAGCAAATTCATGAAAATTCTTCAAGACATGATCATGAATATTGGAAAACCTAAAATTGAAACATTGCCTAATTGGTAATCAATAAACCTGCAACAAATCCAATAAATCTGCGTTATATTGAGCCAAACTGAATGAGCTGAATATAAAATTTAGGTTAAAGGCCAAGCACTGGGACCTATGAGGTCATTCAGTGCTGCAGTGGAAATTGCAGTAAAAGGTTTGAAAGGGGTAACAGGAGGAAAACCTCACAGTTGCATTATGAATCAGTTAGGAGAGGGTGGAAAGTAAAACGAAGAGAGAATAGGAAAGGAGGTACAGTACAAGGAACAAAGTGGTTGCAGCTAGGGGTCGAAGGCATGCTGCAAAGAACCTTAAGTAATGCATATAGTGCACCGCATGAGGTCATCCACTGATAACACTAACCCCCTACGGTGGAGCCAAATTGAAAACCTGATCACCAGAATTACCACCACTGCAAGATGGACCAAACCTATCCAACGAAAGAAAAAGAACCTTCAAAGACGACAAACCCAAAACCACATCCAAATGACCAACCAAACACTTAGAAACTTTCTGTTGCAAAGAACTTGAAGCAGAAAATAAAACTAAAGATGTATCCAAAGACAAAACTATCACACAAAAACCACAACAGAACCCAAACCTGAAGAAACCTGCACCTTCAAATTCTCTTCCTGAACACTACCAAACATATTATCCCTACTCATCTGGGTCTTACCAAATTCTATGTCAACCTTAGAACTTACACCTTGAGAGGGAAGGGGGGAATCTGCTGCTAACACTGTCTGCTCCATGCCAGGGGGGCCGTCAGAACCTACCTTCGAGGCTTGCGGTTCTCCATGACCCCTGGCACCCGCTAGGGCTGGTTCTGGAACAGGCAAGGGGGGGGTGAAAAAGAATGATTGGAATCAACCTTACTACTACCACTATCTCTATTCTTAGTTAAATTACTCATCAGGCTAGAAAATACGCTAGACATACTAGATGATAACATGTCCTCTAACTTCTTGAATAACTCTTGACGCTTCCTTATCTACTGAATGTACCTCTACCACTGATCCTGATCTGCAGTTACTCTTCGAGGCTAAGGATTTTCTGTTTCATATAATTCTCCATTTGATCTACTGACCAAGACATACACTCGTCACATCTCTGACTGACATTACAATGAACCTTCCTACATAAAATACAAAGAGAATGTCGGTAGTGTTTGAGGGCACTCATCCTATGCTTGCAGGACATACAGAACCCATGAGCACCAACATCGCCAGCAGTAGAAGGCTCGATTGTGGAAGCTGTAGACGAAACGGAAGCAAAGGCGTTAGCAGAGGACATTTTATTTTCTAACTTATCCATAGTGAGTCCAAAGTACCGATCCAAAGTAAAAATCGGGAGAGAAATTCTAAAATCCAGTCAATAAAGCGTAGATCCAGGAGAAAAGGCGTTGATAACAGACCAAAGTTGTAATCTGATGTCCAAATTTCAAAAACTCTAAATGGGGGTCAGGCTAAATGACCAAAAGTTCGCCTGATGTAGGACAAATCCTCACAACATGGCGAAAAAATAACAATTGGAGATGTCAGCTGATATTTGCAGCAGTGTTGCCAACAGTAACTCAGGTAACTCATTTGACAAGATTTTACCTGCATCGTTGGTAAAATCTTGTCAAATGGTAAAATGCAGTGGGTAAATTTATGGGGATATAGTTCGGGCTGGTCAGTGACCAGGGCTAATTCAGGTGTTCAGGGAGTGTAAGCAAATTAAAAGCAACCACTTCAATTTATGTAATGTCACTAGGACTGTAATCTAAAAATCATGGATCTTCCATATCTGAAGGCATATCCCTTTATATAGATAGTTGCAATACAGATGCCATTTTCTAAATCACTTTATATACAGATAGTTGCAATACAGATGTCTTTTTCTAAAATTATTAAAAAGCTATGCAGGTCTTGTGAGTGCTACAAGTTATAATTCCTAAAACTCGTGCTTACAAAATACAGTCCTCCCAGCCTTTAATTTATGGGTAGATAGAATGAAATGATGAGGCACTTCACTGATTTCATGAAAAATGTAACAAACTTGCAAGTACTTTCTTATTATCCCAGTGTAAATTGATCAAAATATTTTACAAGTACTACAAGATTAAGACAAATTAAAATTTCCAATACCTATAAAAACATGAAGACCTTAACCTTCAATCCCACAAAAATCCTATACTACTCAATGTCAGCAGCTCTCTGTTGCATCTTACATTGCATGGTTGGTTTCATGAACTTTGTTACAAATGTCACTCAATAAATGTGCTTTTTTGTTTGACTACATATTTAGTTACCTTGTTTGGAACACCAACAATTCCGCGCAAGACAGTTCAGCGCCGACAATTCAGCACATGACAATTCAGCTTACAGATAATTCTGCACATGACAATTCAAGGCAAAGACTATTCAGCACAAAGGCAATTTGCAAAATAAAAAAAAACATTGAAAACAAAAAAAACAGTGATCAAAATAATTTTTTTATTTGTAACATACTGAATTTTAAAAGTATACAAAAATATTTATTGAAATAACGTACTATAAAATATTCCTGTACAAAAATATTCATACTAATTCATTTCTGTAATTCAATGAGGTAGCTTATATTTTGCAGACTCAAATACCTCGCAAATATCATCAGCTGGCACAATAGCTAAGGCTACCAACATCTTACAATGTTTTCAAATATGCTCCTCGCTTATATATAACTATGTAAGATTTAAAGCCTTTATTTTCCGCCATATGCACTGAGCCAGATGAAAAAAGCAACACTTATTTGCGTGCCTTCAAACAAAATTGAAAATGAATTTTGAAAAGCCTTTTCAAAATCACAAACCATAGTATCGGACATCATATCCGGGGTAAACTCAAAATTGTCCTTAATGCCCCTTTCATATGAATCCTGTATTTTATTTTGTAAAAGTACATATATATCACTGGGACAACACATCCTTCACAGGACATATGAATATCATAAAGTTGGTGGAAAAGGCATGGGGCTACTTTAAGGGGGCCGGCCGGAACCCCTATAGTATATGGTGGTATAGGGCGAAAAATGCAGTCATGAAAAAATTCATGGAGCTTCATATGGCAATTGAGAATATGTATACGAAATATTTCGTCAAAATTCCTCTTACTTTCGTAGTTACACGATAATTAGTTAGCGTAACTCAATAAGCCTAAAACATTGATCCATACAAGAAAATGCAATATTTCTTCTATTATCGTAAATTTTGATAATTATTGTCAAAGAAATTGGGAGAAATGGCATCTGTAGACATTGCCCGAGTCGAGAAGGGAGACTTCAGCTCAGCTACCAAGTCCAGTCATGATTTAGTGCGATCACAAACTTCAAGTAGTTTACACGTTCGATTTCACCTCTGACATTCGCTTGCTTTTACGTATGTTTATGTATGTTTTGGCAAGAATTTCATCATGCCAATGAGGAAAAGACAAGGAAAACATCTCGCTAACATACAGACGAAGAAAAATCGCTCAAGTATTATTACACAATATCACAATATACGCGTAGTTAGTGAAGAGAGAGGGGAGGGTTGCGTAGTAACATCCCGTCTTGCCTGACAGCACACGTCACACTGTGCCCAAGGCTACGATCTTTGAGCAAAGAGATCTTCATTTATGATAAATAACAAAGTTTTGGTTTTTTAATACCCAAATTGGAATATGAAATTCATAATAATCATGATTTATTAAATTGTCTTTGTAAAAAGAGAGTACACCTTCGAGTTTCACCTCTGACATTCTCTTGCATTTACGTTTGTTTATCTTTGTTTCGGCAAGAATTTCATCATGCCATAGAGGAAAAAACAAGGAAAACATCTCGCTAACATACAGAAGAAGAATATTTGCTGTAATAAGCCGAGTTAGTGAAGGGGAGAGAGAGAATTGCGTAGGAAGGAGTGCCCCATCTTGCCTCAAGCAGTGCCCCAGGGATCATCATTTATGATTAAATTATGATAAATAAAATAGTTTTGGTTTATTAATACACAAAAAAGAAATATACATTCATAATAACCATTATTTATTAACATTGTCTTTATAGAAATATGAAGGAAAACTTTGAATGCCTGTATCTCAAAACTATACTTATTGACCTTCAAAATCTATCTTCTCACTTAGTTTTAAAGCTATAACATTGGAATTTGGTATATAACTCAGAAAGACATTAAAGAACAATCAAAAAGAGCCCTTTTTTTTTTTTTTTTCGCCTTTTTTTATAAATTTTTTTTCTCCGATTTGTTTATAAGGTTTATTTTTTTACCATATTGAAAAATTCATATCTAGCAAAAAAAAAAAAAAAAAAAAAAAAAAAAAAAAAAAACCATTCGATTGGAGGTCTACATCAGGTCTATATATGGTAGTAATCCCAGGTCTAAACATTAAATATCAAGGGAGGAGATAGAATTTGAAAAATGGTTATTTTTGGGATAAATCACCCTGGCGTCACAAAACCGAAGGTCAGAGGCGAAAATCATATGCGGTTTGGAGATGTCCCAAGTCACCTTATTAAGTGGTATCAATATCCTTAAATGTGCCATCTGCAAGCCAGTTTTTGTATTCTTTGAGAAGATCAATATTCTTTGCAGTCGAAAAAATAAATATTCTGTTGGTATCTTCAGCACCAGATTCATTCAAGACTCTTTTTCATCACGAAGTTTTGTACCTAAACGATAGCAAAATCCATTCAATAGAATGTGATCACGACCTTTCTCTGATAAAATCCACTCCATGGGACTTTTTTTTTTTTAGTTTAGCTCAGCAAATGTGTATAAAACTACGTTCCAGAAAAGGAAATACATCCTGTCCGAGTTTAGAAGAATACTAGTAACAACCATTCGCTTGTTGTTCTAGCATAAATAACCGCAAATTGTTTGATGGTTGAAAGTTTAAACAATCTTTGATTATTACCAGTACACACTTTTAACTGTAAGTAGTTAGTTTTGTTTTTTGTCGCCTAAGAAGAAATAAATTAGTGTAATTTTCAGTATCTTATTTCAATAAATATCATATTTCATTTTTTTTAATTTCAAAAATAATTTACAAATAAAAACTAATTTGATCACTGTTTTCTTAATTTTCTATGCTATAGCTTTATTTTGCCAAATTGTCTTTGTACTGAATAGTCCTTGGGCTGTATCATCATGCGCCGAATTCTCTAAGCTGAATTATCATGTGCTGAATTGTCGGCGCTGAATTGTTGGCCCACGCCTTGTTTAACAGGTACTGTTGCCAACAGTTTCTCAATCTCATTTTGGAGCTGCCAAATGGCTCTTTAACCTGTCATTGCACAAGTTACCATAACAAAATCACCCAGTTCCCATATTAATAATACGGTCAAGTGCTTGGACCTCAGAAATCAAGATATGATGCTACTAATCACTTTAACAATCCTTATTCGGAATGAATTTAAACTTGCTCTGGGACATCATATCCACTTCCAAAGTCATACCTGATGGCAAGGCTTTCATTAAATTTTCCACAGATTGGCTGATACAACTCGGGGAAAATACCCACGGAATTTGCTAACTACTAGGGCATGGTGGAACCATTAACCTTACCAAGCATTCAAAACTAAAGTAGATTAAAATAAGAAAATTTCTTTGTTTTTGCACATAAAACAAGAACTTGCAAAAACATGCTTCTAATGCAGAGCTACTTGGCACTTTCAACCCTGTAAGGTCAATGCACATGTAATGCCGTCAACTCTCGTTATCTGCTCCTAATAGTTTCCGAAATTGGTCGTGGACATCAAAATCGCAGTTATGAAACACAAATTTCGTATAAGAATTAATGGTAAACCAATGTAATATAGACCTAATGCCAAAGTTTTATTCATACATTACCTAAATGCACAGTAATGAACTTGAAATAAATAAAATTTCAAACAAAATATAGTATTTAACCCAAGTTTAATATTTAATAACCTTAAAAGTTTTAAACCGAAACTTACAGCGAGCGATGCTGAGCAGTCAGCTGGCTGCGAGTAGCTGGTGGTAATGGCGGAACATGCACATTGTGGCATACAATGATGTCACACCGTACTGTAACTAATGATAATGATGATGATGATGATGATGACCACTTGGTAGGCATAGCCTAACCTAGACGCTGTTTACGAGTGGCGGTGGCGGAGATGATGGTGAAGGAGGAGAAATGTAGACTAGCCTAGGCTAATCGCATAACTTGCTTTGGATTACGATAATGATGATGATCAATTGCAATGAGGGTTTGTCTCTGTGCAACTGATCATCATCACTGTCGTAAGCCAGAACACAACTTATGCAATCAGGCTGGGCTAGCCTACATTTCTCCTCCTCCTCCAACATCACCTCCACCACCATCACCTCCACCACCACAACTCCAAAAGATCATCTAGGTAGGCTACGTCTAACCGATAAAAATGCAAAAAGCATGCAGGCATGAGAATAAAAAACTACAAATATATTTTCTGTTACAGTACCATCTTTATTAACCTTAACGCCAAAGCTGTAAAAAGAAAAAAATGTCTCCCGTGTGCCGGAGGTGTTTCAGAGTGAGCGCGGAAGCGGAAAAAATATTTTTTTCAAAAAATCACAGCGCGCTTAGTTTTCGAGATTAAGAGTTCATTTATGGCTCCTTTTTTGTCATTGGCTGAAGTTTAGTATGCAACCATCAGAAATGAAAAAAATTATCATTATCATCAGAAATGAAAAAAATTATCATTATCATAGAGTATACATAATGCGATATATGATAGCGCAAAAACAAAATTTCATATATAATTGTATTCTAATCACGCTGTGCGCAAAATGGTTAAAGGTAACAAGTTACTTTTTTTTTTTTTTGTAATGTACACTAAATTTATTTTGGTATATAACACATTGTAAAACGATAAAAGCAACACAGAGAAAATATTATCACAAAATAATACATGAATTCCGTAACGCGCTGACTAAACAAATATTTTTTTCAAACATTCCACCATAATCTAAATTTGTCCTAGAGACTTCCAATTTCTTCAAATGAAGACAAATGATTGAATATTACTATACTGTAAGAGTATTAGCTTACAAATGCAGTTTTCGACCATATCTGACGAGTTAAAGTTGACCGAATGTCGAATTTTTTTATATATATTTTTTTATATGCAATTATTTCGGAAATAAGAAAAGCTACAACCTTCAAATATGTTTCGTTTTATTCTACATGAAATTACGCACATTTTCATATATAAAACTCTATGAAATGCATAATATGAAACGGAGCAAATATTCCGAGAATGGGACTTACGCATTTCGGAGATTTGTGGCGGAGAATCCGAGCGCGGAGGGAAGGAAAATTTTTTTTTTTTTAAATACACCATAAATCTAAATATTGTGCTAGACTTCGAATTTGTTTCAAGATGAATATAAATGACTGAATATTACTAGACTGTAAGAGTTTTAGCTTACAATTGCGTTTTTTCGACCATTTCGGTTTTAGAGTCAAAGTTGACCGAACGTGGTTTTTTTTCTATTTATTGTGATTTATATGCAAATATTTCAAAATGAGAAAAGCTGCAACCTTCAATTATTTTTGGTTGTATTCTACATGAAATTGCGCACATTTTCATATAGTATAAAAACTTTATGTAACGGCTAATTTAAAATGGTGCAAACATTACCACAATCGCACGTATGATTTTTTCGGAAGTTACCGCGCGGACGTAAAGAAAATGTTATTTTTTTCATAAATTCACCATAAATCAAAATATTGTGCTAGAGACTTCCAATTTGTTGCAAAATGAAGGTAAATGATTGAATATTACTAGAATATAAGTGTTTTAGCTTACGATTGCGTTTTTCGACCATTTCGGTAGAGTCAAAGTTGACCGAAGTTGAAAATTTGTCACATCATTTTTTATATGAAATATTTCGTAAGGAAAAGGTTTTTTCATAAATTCTCCATAAATCAAAATATTGTGCTAGAGACTTTCAATTAGTTGCAAAATTAAGGTAAATGATTGAATATTACTAAAATATGATATTGTTAAGATACAATAAAGTTTGTTCACACTTACCTGGCAGATATATACGTATATAGCTGTATTCTCTGAAGTCCGACAGAATTTCTAAAACTTACGACACACGTAGTGGGAGTTAGGGTGGTTAGTACCCATTCCCGTCGCTGGGAGGCGGGTATCAGGAACCATTCCCATTTTCTATCAGATTTCTATCTCCACTGTCTCCTGAGGGGAGGTGGGTGGGTACTAAAAAATATATATATCTGCCAGGTAAGTATGAACAAACTTTATTGTATCTTAACAATATCATTTTGTTCATGAAACTTACCTGTCAGATATATATATAGCTGAATCCCACCTTTGGCGGTGGGAGAGACAGAAAAAGGATTTTAGGAAACATATAAATGTATATGATTGACATCTTGGTTCCTTACCTGTTAGCATAGCTGACTTCGTGATTACTGTCACCCAAGCCTGCTTCTGCTTCACTAGAGTTACCAACAAGGTAGTGACCTGTGTAGTTGGTGCGCTCTAGATGATCTGTCAACGGGACGGGACCACAATGTGACTAGACCATGACCATACTTCTGAGGGCAATGAGGCAAAAACCAACCACCACCTAAGTTAGCCTAACAACAAACAAACTCCCATATTACCGAAGGGCTAAAGGAAGGGACGACTGCTACCTCGGCAGCTGACCCTACAACCATAAACATACAAATTTTAAATTAAAACTCACCTAGCCTTTTGTTTCCTATGGGAAAGGATGAGTGCTACCTCCTGCCCCCAAAATAGTGTCTGCGGCGACGTATGGTCCAGAGATAACAGCTTTCATAGGTCGTTCTCACCTCCCGTAGGTAGTGCGAGGCGAAACACTGAGTTACTCCTCCAAAAAAGTAGCACTTAAAATGTCTTTAAGAGCCATGTTTTTCTGAAAGGCTATTGAGGTCGAAATAGCCCTTACTTCGTGCGCATTCACTTTTAGTATCTTCAAGTCGCTGTCTTTGCAAGAAGCGTGCGCCTCTTTAATGGTGTTTCTTAAAAAGAATGCCAGTGGGCATTCTGGACATGGGCATGTTTGGTCTCTTGACCGAACACCATAAGTTCTCCGCAGAACCTCGGCAAAATCCTTCGTTCTCGAATATACTCTCTAAGAGCCCTAACAGGACACAGGACTCTTTCTGGCTCTTGACCAATGATCTCTGCCATACCCTTGATCTCGAATGTTCTAGGCCACGGATTGGAAGGGTTTTCGTTTTTTGGCCAGAAACGACATACTCAAAGAGCAGACTGCATTATGCCCTTTGAAACCGACGTGTTTGCTGATAGCCTGTATTTCGCTAACTCTCTTCGCCGTCGCCAGAGCAGTTAGGAATACAGTTTTCTTCGTCAAATCTCGTAGAGACGAAGAGGAAAGAGGTTCAAAGCGATTTGACATTAAATATTTTAGGACCACATCCAGGTTCCACGAAGGTAGCTTCGGTAGTGGTACCTTGGTCGTCTCGAAAGATCTCAATAGATCATGGAGATCCTTGTTGTTAGCGAGGTCAAGACCTCTATGGCGAAAAACTACAGATAGGACGCTTCTGTAGCCTTTAACAGTTGACACTGCCAACTTCAGATCTTGTTTCAGATAGCAAGAAGTCGGCGATCTGGCTCACAGAGGTAGTGGTAGAGGAAACTCCTTTTCTCTTACACCAACTTCTAAAGGCTGCCCACTTCGATTGGTAAACCGCGATTGATGATGGTCTCTCGCGGTGGCGATAGCTTTAGCCACTGACTTCGAAAAACCTCTCGCTCTGGCCAACTTTTGGATAGTCTGAACGCAGTCAGACTCAGAGCGGAGAGGTTTTTGTGGTACCTCTCGAAGTGGGGCTGTTTGAGTAGATCTCTCCTTAACGGAAGAGATCTCGGATAATCCTAGGTAGAACATCACCCTCTGTGAACCAGATCGCTGCGGGCCAAAAGGGGGCGATTAAAGTCAACCTCGTCCCCTCCGATGCTGCAAATTTTCTCATCACCTCCCCCAGGATCTTGAAGGGGGGAAAAGCGTAGAGATCCAGGCCCGTCCAATCCCATAGAAGGGCGTCTACTGCTACTGCTCCCAGATCGAGAACCGGGGAGCAATACAGAGGAAGTCTCGCCGTCCTTGATGTTGCAAAGATGTCCACTAAGGGGCATCCCCAAAGACCCCACAGTTCCTGGCATACTTCTTGATTGAGAGTCCACTCTGTCGGCAATAACTGTCCTTGTCGACTGAGGAGATCTGCCCGGACGTTCTCGACTCCGGCAATGAATCTTGTCAATATTGTGACTTCTCTCTCTTTTGCCCAAAGTAGGATCTCTTTCGCTATAGAAAACAGGGAGCGAGAGTGTGTTCCTCCTTGTTTCTTCAAGTATGCCAGGGCTGTGGTGTTGTCCGAGTTGACTTGAACTACACGACGGAGACTTTGTTTTGGAAGAACTGGAGCGCTAATTGAACCGCTGCCAGCTCTTTGAAGTTGATATGCCAGGTTACCTGTTCCCCTCTCCAGGTACCTGACACTTCCTCCCCCTAGAGTTGCTCCCCACCCCGTGGATGACGCGTCGGAGAACAACACTAGGTCGGGGTTCTGAAGCTTGAGGGATATGCCCTCTGACAGCTTCCACGGATCGAGCCACCATCTTAGATGGTTCTTCACCTCTTCCGGAGATGCTTAACTTCATGTCGAAGTTGTCCTTTTCTGTCCATCTGTCGCACAGAAAGAACTGAAGAGGTCGGAGGTGTAGCCTCCCCAGGGAAACAAACTTCTCCAGCGAGGAAATGGTCCCCAGCAGACTCATCCATTCCCTCACCGAGCATGAACTCCATTCCCTAGAAAGGCCGACACTTTTTCTATGCCTTGTTGCTGGCGTTCCTGGGACGGAAAAGCCCGAAAAGCCACTGAATCCATCTGAATCCCCAGATACACGATGGACTGTGTTGGGGTCAGATGTGACTTTTCGAAGTTCACCAGAAGTCCCAGGGACGCAGCTAAAGACAGAGTCGTTTGCAAGTCCTTCAGGCACCGGGTCTGCGAGGATGGCTCGTATGAGCCAAGTCGTCCAGATAGAGCGAGATTCTGATGTTGGAAAGATGAAGCCACCTCGCCACGTTCTTCATTAAGATGGTGAAGATAAAAGGGGCCGTACTCAGTCCGAAACAAAGAGCCCTGAATTGAAAGACCTTCCCTTTCATACGAACCGAGGTACTTCATCGATTGGGGATGTATCGGGACGTGAAAGTAGGCGTCCTGGAGGTCGAGTGATACCATCCAATCTCCGGGTCCTTAAGGCCCCCAGAACTGACTGAGGTGTCTCCATCTTGAACCTCTGCTTCTCTATAAAGAGGTTTAGACGACTTACATCCAAGACGGGCCGCCACCCTCCCGATTGTTTCGGTACAAGAAACAATCTGTTGTAAAAATCCTGGCGTTGCCAGGTCTAAAACCTGTTCCACTGCTCGTTTCTCGAGCATCTGCTCGAGCAGGTCGAAAAGTATCTTTCGCTTTGTTAGCGGATACGATGGGGACAAGTCCCTGGGAGTGGAAGTCAACGGGGGCGGCTTTATGAAAGGGATCTTGTAACCCTTCTCTATGACGTCGAGAGACCAGGTGTCTGCCTCTCTTACTCTCCAGGCTTCTGCAAACAACTGCAGCCTGGCTCCTACCGGTGACTGAAGGCACGTCTCTCACTTCTTGCCCCTAGACTTGGAAGGGGCTCTACCTCTAGGAAGGCTTCTTCCTCGAGGAGACGATCTAGCGGAAGTCCCTCCACGAAAGGGCTTCTGCTTTCTAAACGGTTGGGTTCCTGACGACGTTGAAGGGCCAGCCGGACGTCTCGAAGACTGAGCCAACAGGTCTTGTGTGGCTTTCTCTTGCAGACTAACTGCCAGATCCTTCACCATGCTTGGGGAAGAGATGACTCGAGAAGGAGCATACAAAAGTTCTGTCCTCTGTGCAGGAGAGACAGACTTAGCCGCGAAGTTGCAATAAAGCGACCTTTTCTTAAGAACCCCTGCTGAAAAATGAGAGGCTAACTCCTCTGAGCCATCCCTGACGGCCTTGTCCATGCATGACAATACACTGGACAGCTCCCCCAACAAGCTGATCGAGTCTGGCTTACGAGATTGGTTGTCTAAGGCTCCAAGACACCAGTCTAAGAAGTTGAATACCTCTAAGGACCTAAACAGTCCCTTCAAAAGATGGTCCAGTTCGGAAGTCGTCCAAGATACTTTAGCTGAGGCTAAAAGGGCCCTCCTTGAGGCATCAACCACGCTGGCGAAATCACCTTGAGCAGACGTAGGAACCTTCAATCCTAATTCCTCGCCTGTCTCATACCACATCCCTGCCTTACCGCTAAGTCTAGACGGAGGCAGGGCGAAAGTAGTCCTTCCTTTTGCTTTCCTAGACTCCATCCAGGCGTTAACCTTCCGGAAAGCTCTTCTAGTAGATAACGACGTCTCATCTTCACGAAACCTGGAGACTTGCTTGTCTTCGACGACGAAAACTGAGAAGGAGGAGAAGGAGGAGCAGCAGGCTGAAAAGTATCGCCAAACGAATCACGAAGTAGTCGTGCCAAAACTTGATAATCTGACGAAGCAGACGTAGCAGGTTGATCTTCATCAACATCCTCCGAAGAACCGCTAAGTTCTCCTTCTTCCCTACCCGAGTGCAAGTCCGAAGGAAGAGGCAGAAGTCCTTTAGCTCCCAGTCTCCTATCCGAACGATGAAGAGAAAGACGAGGGTAACGGATCCTTAACAGTCACAGGATCAGGAATCACCTTTAGAGGCGAACGTGCCAAAGTCTCGGGAACAACATCCGAGTGACAGAGAACTTCCACATTCGCGTCCACAGAGCTCTTACTAGAACGTCTACAAGCGTCCATCTGAGCGTCCAACGTAGCGTTCTCTCGAGCGTCCAAATCAGCGTCCAGCGAAGCGTCCAACGGAGCGTCCATCAAAGAGACTCTTCTAACGTCCCGCGAAGCGTCCTTACGAACGTCCCGCGAAGAAACTTGATCAACTGCCCGACTAGCGTATCGTTGAGCGTCAACACTGTCATGTCGAAGAGGGGCCGAACGCATAGAAGTCCGTCCGACAGCTACAAATCCGTCGTCAGCAGAAGCGTCGAAGTCGGAAACGCCTAGCGTCCTCTCTACGGGAAGAGAGAGGAGCATGCAGAGAACTCTCTCTAACCTGGGCGTCTAACGTCACCTCTAGACGAACCCTGGGAGCAAAACGACTTCTAGAGGGCGAAAAATCAGAGACGGGGACGAAAAAGGAGCCGTTGTAGAAGACCTGCTTAGTTCTCTTGATAGGCAGTCTATCGTCTTTCCTTCGACGAGGTACCGTCTCCTTCTGCTTCAGTAAAGCGTCCAGTTGCCGCTGCATCGCAATGATGATCTCCGTCTGAGATGTCTCCTTACGCGGAGACGAGCTGCGCTTGTGAGAAGGAGAGGGGGCGAGGGACGCCTTCTTCCTTCTCCCAGGAACAGCCTTGGCTCTAGAGCGACTGGGGCGCTCGCCGGGCGTCATCGTCGGATGACGTCCTAGACTTCTTCTGGGGCGGAAAAGCTACGCTTTCCGGAGAAGAATGCCACTCAGACAAAGCATGACGTGAAGCGTCAAGCTCTTGAAGAGTCCTCTTCAAAGGTCGCGAATCCGAACGATATTCCCACCCCTTGCGCGGGGAGGACGCGTCGGAAGACGAGAAACATCCTTCAGGATACGTGCTCGAGCACGCTCCTTAGCAGCCTGGGAAGCGTCCACGGAACTGCTGAAGGGACGCCAGATCGGTGGGGGTTCCCCGTAACCCTCCTTCGGCCTTCGACATGCCCTCTCCCTGAGTCCTGGGAGTCCGGCAGAGGTCCCAGCCTAGAGGCGCTATAGGGCCGATCTGACGCCCCCTCCACTTCACTAGGGGCACTATCACTGCACTTATTTTGCCTGTTTTCAAGGGCAAACACTTTAGATTCAAGCGTCTTCAATGAATCCAGAATAAGCGAAAGGGCATTACCCTCCGCAGACACCACTTGAGGGCCCGAAGGCAACACTACGGGGTTAGGAGACACAAAATCTAAAGGAGGGTTAGAAGGGGATACATTAATACCCTGTCTGCTACCCGACTTTACTCCTGGAGGAAGACCTCCTAATCCTATCACGTTCTAACTTATTTACGTAGGATTCATACGTCTTCCATTGTAAATCATCCAAGCTTTCACACTCATTACAGCGCAAATCATATTTACACTCTTGCCCCTACACCCTTTCACAATGTGTGAGGATCAACCAAGGCTTTAGGAAGCCTAACCTTGCATTCCACTTTCGAACACACCCTGGCGCTAGCCGAACTACATCCAGACATATTTAAGGAAAATCTAAGCCAAATTCAAAAAACAGTCCAAATCACGTATGCCAAGCTATCGATCCAATAAAAAACCAAAAAGTCAAGAGGATACTCAAGCAATGAAAAGTTTTCCAAAATCCTGAGGCGGAGGTGTGTAAACAGATGTTTACGACACCGGCGACAGAAGAAATCTGATAGAAAATTGGAATGGTTCCTGATACCGCCTCCCAGCGGCGGGAATGGGTACTAACCACCCTAACTCCCACTACGTGTGTCGTAAGTTTAGAAATTCTGTCGGACTTCAGAGATACAGCTATATATATATCTGACAGGTAAGTTTCATGAACAAAATAAGTGTTTTAGCTTACAATTGCTTTTTTCGACCATTTCGGTAGAGTCAAAGTTGACCAAAGGTTGAAATTTTGGCACTTATCGTTATTTATATGAAAATATCTCAAACTGATAAAAGCTACAATCATGAGTATTTTTTTGTTGTATTCTACATACAAAGCGCACATTTTCATATATAAAACTCCATGTAAACAGCTAATTTAAAATGGTACAAAAATTATGTCAAAGTGACGAAATAATTTTCGAGAGTGTCACAGATACTTTTTTAGTGCGGCAAGAAAGAAATTCGCCCCTTGCGCGCCTGCGTAACGATTGTAAACAAAACACACCTTGATCCGTGTGAACTCCCAGCATCCCCCAAGGCGTGTGATTCAAAAGTTTTAGGCTGGTAGGCCTATAAGTATTTTTCCGCGAATTTTAAAAAAAACTTTTGTAAGTTGACGTAAAATACGTCCAGTCGGCACACGAGAGACAAAAAATGTTGACATAAAATACGTCCAGTCGGCAGTAAAGGGTTAACATTAAAAATGTTAATGAGGTTAAATGAAAGTACATTTGTAGATTTTTATTTTCATGCCTGCACATTTCTTCAATGATGGTGATGATAATGAATGATCATTATTTGATGTCTGAATCAGATTCGTGAGCTCGCAATTCAGGGTGGAGCTCGTCATCAATCCTTGAATTGTTGTCAGAATCCAATTTGTAAGCTAGCAATTTCAAGGAGGAACTCTTTTTCGGAATCCTCGATTCCGTGGAAAACTGTCTTGAGTGTCAAGCTCTCATGCAGTGATTTGATGAATTTTTCCAGGAACGTTAGGTGTGCGTGATGTAGATGGCTTAGATTCTGGTGATGAAAGTTTAGGTTCTGGTGTGGCAAAGGTTTAAAATAAGCTTCAAGTGTGGCGTTGCTTGGCCATTGCTCGAAAATTTCTTTGCAGCTTGTAATAACACTGTAATGACTGGCGTATATTTTTGCTGCACCATGCAAACTTGTTCCTGCTGTGGATCTGTGTCCTCCATTATATGCATAGCTTCATCAATACATGCATTCTTACAATATCCTTTGAAGTCATTTATTTTTGGCTATTTCATGTTCAGCTTCTTCTTCCCTTTCATTCTGAATTTGCAATAGTTCCTCCGTCATTAAATCCTTGCCATGCAATTCCAGCAGGTTGTCAATTTTGTCCTCATCAACTTCGTTGAAGCCAACTTGTCTGGCAGTTTCTACAATTTCCTTCTTGAACCTCACCTCCTCCATCACCATATCAAATACACAAAAGTCTGGAAGTATATCAGGGCATAGTTTCCTCCACGAACCTTGAATGTACTTTTCAGTCACACACTCCCAAGCTTCATGGAATACGTAGATTGCATTCTTGAGGTTGAAGCTGCTCCAGTACTTCCTTACAACATCTTTATCGTCAGCATCTGGGTCACTGTCGATCTATTGAATCATCCATTGCAATGAAATCCAGGGTGTAGTTGTACTTGAACATACGAACGATTCCTTGATCCAAGGTTGGACTAAGGACATGGTGTTTGGGGGAAGGAACATAATGTTGATGTGTTCTGAAGTGACTGGTAATGTCTCATTATGCCCCAAAAAGTTATCACACAAAAGTAAAACCTTGAAGTCGATATTCACCTCCCGACAATAGTTGCGTAGGTCATTCTCTATCCTAAAGGAAGTGTAGTGGCCCCAGATGTAGGAATTCATCCAACCTTTTTTACTATAGTAATAGTAGAGAGGGAGGTTTTCAATGATGACCCCCTTAAAGCAATGTGGCTTCTCAGACTTTCCAGTAATAAGCGGCTTCAGCTTATGTCCAACGAGATCCATGCTAAAGAAGAGGGTGACTTGTTGCTTTGGAGGTTTGACACTAGGCTTCTTTTTCTCTTCTGAGAGGTCCAAGAGATACGTCTTATCGAAAGTCCGGTATGGATATAAAGAAGTTTCATCTAAATTAAAAATCTGTTCTCTCCAGTAACCATTCCTCTAGATGTATTCTTTCAATTTCAAAACGTAATCATAGGTGCTGCTTTATCAGCTGATGCTGCCTCTCCACTAAACTTAACATTATGAAAGCCATGGCAGTCTTAAAATTAGCAAACCAGCTACTGCTTGCCGAGAAAGGCTTAGGATCACTATCATCCTTTGTTACTTGTTCGTAAACCTCCTTAGCCTTTATCTGGATGATGCCCATAGTCATCAGGATGCTGCTTTTATTTTGCTTAATGATCCAGTCATTAAGTATCTCTTTGGTCCTAGTAAGTCCTGGATTCCTTAGTGTGGGTTTTCTTTGCTGCTGAAGATGAACCTTGGGCAATGCTAGCCTTAATTTTATCCTTTGCAGCACAAATGGTCCATAAAGTAGATTCAGACACGCCAGTAGCCTGCATGATATCCGCTGTGCATTGCCCTTGGTTATAACACCGAATTATATCCATCTTTTCTTCTAATGACATCACCTTGCGAGGCCTCTTAGCAATATTAGAGGCAGGAGACTTGGAAGATGAACGTTTTGGAGACATTTTCAAATCAAGTGTGGAAGAACACTGTGTTAACATGAACACTGTGAACACTGTGGTAGCTAGAACACGACTAACTCATGCGATCTGTTATCTGTTATCAAAATACACAGAGCATTACTGGAACTACCAGGCATTTTAACAATTTACACACACAGTTTTGAGCGCAATTTTCGGGGTTTGAACCGCACTGTTCAGCAATTTTTTGCGATGAAAAAACATATAGTCTTGCATTGTTCAGCGATTTTTCACATTTACGATATTTACAGTTTAATTTACCGTTATCACGTTGTACCAAATTCGCGATTAACAAACATGCGGATAACGAGAGTTTACTGTAATCATAGATGAAAATTGATCAAATTATAAAAATCAAAGTGTATACATACTTAAATCTCTTCTTTCCCCATGCACCCATTGGATTAGCAGCCTGAGCATCAGAAAGCGATGGGAATGCCATCTCGTTGTTTATATCAGGTGCCGTTTTGTTTCGCCTAGGAGCTGCAAAGAAATGTAAGTTTTATTGTATATCCATCTTTTTTTATAAAATAAAAATTAATTAGACAAATTTTCAGTTTTCAATTGCAATTTTTAACCAAAATTCCAAGAACTGATGAGTATGAAAGACTTTGAGTTAAAAAGATATATAAAAGTAAATACCAACAAAGCTAAGAAAATCATATACAAAACACCAGATTAATGCACTTTTCTACATTATCAAAGCAGTTTGACAGCTATTACAAACAGTTCCACAAAACCATGTTCCTACAGTCTCTCAGGATTACCCAAAAGAT
This sequence comes from Macrobrachium nipponense, assembly GCF_015104395.2. Classification (NCBI taxonomy): domain Eukaryota; kingdom Metazoa; phylum Arthropoda; class Malacostraca; order Decapoda; family Palaemonidae; genus Macrobrachium; species Macrobrachium nipponense. The sequence continues at coordinate 26,534,252 of NC_061093.1, read as the reverse complement.
TTAGTCAATTAAGATGAAAATTGTGGCTCTAAAGTTCAAGCTGAACAGCCATGTGGGAAGCACCCATTGTCATCTAGTGTGTGGCTACCATAAACAGTAACTCCTTATAAGAGATCAAGTACAGTGCCCCTTGCAATCCCCCCCCCCCCCCCCCCCCCCGCCCCCCCCCCCCCCCCCCCCCCCCCCCCCCCCCCCCGTTCTACGTTTTCACATTTCCTCGTTCAACTTTGCGACAGATTTTTGTGGAACACATTATTCACTTTTCCACTGGGAACTTTCACCTATTTGCAGGTTTTTTTCTAAGGACCATATCTAAAATTATTACTAATTCGCTTTTTTTTCCTAGAGCAACACTATTTATTTACTAATTACTGTATTTTTTCATATTGAGTTTGTGACAATACTGATTTTAATGATAAAAATGATTTACAGCATACTTATAATATAGTTATGTATCTATTAAGCTTATTCCAGGTTGGGCACCAAACTAATATTGCTGTAAGATTTTTGAAGATAGAGCATATTTATACAATATATTTAAAATATTCAACAATTATTTTTGTTTTATTTCCCAGTAAAAGTAGACTGGAAAATAAAATGAAAATAATTAGCAAATATTTTAAATATTGTACAACATGCTTTACCATAAAACTTTACAGTAATATAATTTCAAATACATCGAGAGAGAGAGCGAGAGAGAGAGAGAGAGAGAGAGAGAGAGAGAGAGAGAGAGAGAGAGAGAGAGAGAGAGAGAGAGAGAGCATATGCTTAGTCTGGGGCTAACCTGGAATAAGCTTCATAGAACATTCAACGTTATAAGTACACTGTAAATTATTTTTATCGTAAAAAATCTGTATTTAGTTACGAGCACAATATGAAAAAATACAGTAATTTGTAAATAAACAGTGTTATTAAAAAAAAAAGTGAATTACTTATAATCTTAAAAGGCTTAATACTTCAATGCTATGAGAGGAAACAGCTTATGTAACTTGATCAGTTGTCAAATGCTCTGTAAGACAGATATTAATTTGTTTTATTATGATAATTTAAGGTATATTTTTGTATGAACTATCAAATTAAGCAGTGAAATGTTAAAATAGATAGTTATAAGCATTATAGTTTATGGGGTACTGGGTATTTGGCAGTTATAAGCATTTTTAGAGGGGATTTTTGCATTTCCACAACAGGTTCTGGAACCTATTCCATGTAAAAGTGGGGGAGCACTGTAGTTTAACAAGAACAATAAATCATGAAGACAACCTGTCACTAAATTGATGTATGGTAAAACTGTAAATTATATTGTTATGTTACAATAAAGTTTCATACATACTTACCTGGCAGATATATACATAGCTAAGACTCCGTCGTCCCCGACAGAAATTCAAATTTCGCGCCACTCGCTACAGGTAGGTCAGGTGATCTACGGGCCTGCCCTGGGCGGCAGGACTAGGAACCATCCCCGTTTTCTATCATATTTTCTCTCCTTCCACCTGTCTCCTGCGGGGAGGCTGGGTGGGCCTTTAATTGTATATATCTGCCAGGTAAGTATGTATGAAACTTTATTGTAACATAACAATATCATTTTCATACAATCAACTTACCTGTCAGATATATACATAGCTGATTGGCACCCTTCGTCTGGAGGGTAAGAGACAGCTACTATATGGAATAGACAGGTAAACAACCTATGTTGTAGGAATAAATAAAACCTTGGTTCCTACCTGATAGGTGGTAGACTTCGTGGGTGTTTGCCCAGTAGTCTGCATCACCTCAGAAACTTTAGCGAGATATATGATCTATGGCCAAGAGTTCTTGTGGGTCTGCCGATGGGGTCTTATCCGCTTACTCGGCAGAGCCTGAAAGGACTTTGTCAATGGGTGCTGATCCACTTATATGACAATACACCTTATGAAGGAGCACACAACCAATCCCGACCACCTGATCCTAACCATATGTTAGAACTAAGGATTGTTCCGAGTTATCCCCGAACTCTTCACAACAACCGTAACTCAAAACCACTACGCACACATACATAATTTCTAAAAAAAAATTATACTCATCTAATTATATATGACAAGATTCTCTTACTGACAACATAGACGGCCGCCCGCCATGCTAAACCAGGTCCTCCATTGTTCCGAAGAGACTCCAGACCATATCTAAAAAGAAGAAAAGTATACTTTTTAAGGTTTGGTGTCGGCTCCCGTACCCAGAATCGTATCCGCCGATACGAAAGGACCAGAGAAAAACACTTCTCATATGTCACACGCAACGTCTTTCAAGTAATGAGATGCAAATACTGAGTTGCATCTCCAAAATGTCGTATCTATGATGTTTTTAAGCGACATATTCTTATGAAACGAGAGAGACGTCGCTACTGCTCTCACTTCATGAGCTTTACTTTCAACAGTCGCAACTGTTCGTCAGAACAGACCTCTATGGAGCGTCTGTTCAATGACGTTCCTCACAAAGAATGCCAGAGCATTCTTGGACATCAGTCTTGTGGGGTGTTTCTTTTACTGCGCACCCAAAGACCTTGTCTAGAGCTCCCATCTGATGCTTTCTCTGAATGTAGAACTTTAGAGCTCTTACAGGGCATAGAGATCTTTTCTGCTTCTCTTCCTACGAGACTCGATATGCCTTTGACTTCGAATGACTTAGGCCAGGGATTCGAGGGATTCTCATTCTTAGCTAAAAACAGGGTCTTAAACGAGCAAAATAGCTGAGTCTCCCTTGAAACCTACTTTATCCTGCAGAGCATGTAATTCACTAACTCTCTTTGCCGTAGCTAAAGATAATAGGAATAGGCATTTCGGGTAATGTCCTCTAAACGATGCCCGATGAGGAGGTTCGAATCTTTCAGATGAAAAAAACTTGAGAACCACGTCTAGGTTTCCAGTTCGGAGGGACCGGTTCCTTCGACTTTGAAGTCTCAAAGGACCTTATGAGAGCGTGGAGATCTGTTATTTCTGCCAGATCTAATCCTCTATTCCTGAAGACTGCCGAGAGCATACTTCGTATCCCTTTATTGTGGATGGCAGCTAGATGAGTTGCTCTCTCTAGGAATAGAAGGAAATCAGCAATTTCCGCTATAGAGTAGTGGAGGAGGACAAATTCTTAGTTCTACACCACCTTCTAAAAACCTCCCACTTCGACTGATATACTTTCGTAGTGGAGGTTCTCTGCGTGCTCTCGCGATCGCGCTTGCAACTTCGCGAGAAAAGCCTCTCGCTCTGACAAGTCTTTCGATAGTCGAAAAGGCAGTCAGAGCGACGAGCGGAGAGGTTTTGATGGTACCTCTTGAAGTGTTGGTCTGAGAAGATCCATCCTTCTTGGTAGGGATCTGGGAAAGTCTACGATCCACTCTACCACCTCGTGAACCATTCCTGGGCCGGCCAAAAGGGGGCTAATTAACGTCATCCTCGTCTCCTTTGACGCCACAAACTTTTTTAGTACTAGTCCCAGGATTTTGAATGGAGGAAAAAGCATAGACGTCTACGCGAGGGACGCCAATCTAGCAGGAAGGCGTCTACCATAAGAGCTCTTGGGTCTTCCACGACCGCGCAAAAGACTGCCAGCCTTTTGGAGATGAATGTGGCGAAGAGATCCACATGAGGTGTCCCCCACAGCGACCAGAGATCTTGACACATCCTCGTGTAGGGTCCACTCTGTATGAAGGACCTGGTTCCTCCTGCTGAGCTGTCCGCCCTCACATTCTTTACTCCCTGACGAACCTTGTCATCAGGGAGATGTTCCTGTGAGACGTCCAAAGCAAAAGGTCTCTCGTCAGCTCGTAAAGGAACGAGGAGTGAGTCCCTCCCTGTTTTCGAATGTAGGCAAGTGCGGTGGTGTTGTCCACGTTTACTTGCACTACTTTGTTCGACACCAGAGGTTCTAGACTCTTCAAAGCCAGATGCACGGCGAAGAGCTCTTTGCAGTTTATGTGCCAAGACACCTGCACTGGTTCCCAGGTGCCTGACACCTCCTCGAGCCTAATGTTGCTCCCCAACCTTTCTCCGACGCGTCGGAGTACAACACTACATCTGGGTTCTGGGTTCTTAGAGAGATCCCTTTGTTCTCTTTCAGAGGGGGCAACCACCATTCCAGGTGCGGTCTTATCTCCACTGGAATGGGAAAGGCGTCCGAAAGTTGTCCAGTTTTCCAACTCCAAGACTTCTTGAGGAAGAATTGAAGCAGACGTAAATGAAGTCTTCCTAGCGGGAAGAACTGTTCGAGCGAGGAAAGGGTCCCTAGAAGGCTCAACCATTCCCTCGCCGACGTCTGTTCCTTCCTTAAGAAGAGAGAGACTATCTGCAAACCTTTTGCGATTCTCTCTTGCGAAGGAAATACTCGAAAACCCCGAGAATCCATCTGAATCCCCAGATAGACTAAGTTCTGTCTGGGGTCAGCTGCGACTTCTCGAGGTTCACGAGCAATCCCAACGCTTTGATCAGTTCTAAAGTTAACGTCAGGTCCTCCAAGCACTGTCTCTCTGATCTGGCACTGATGAGCCAGTCGTCCAGATACAGAGATATTTACTCCTTTGAGGTGAAGAAACCTCGCCACAATTTTTCATCATGGCTTGTGAAGACCTGAGGAGCTGTGGACAGGTCGAAACACAAGGCTCTGAACTGAAAGATCCTTCCCCCGTCATGAACGGAGGTACTTCTTCGATGAAGGGTGGATCGGGACGTGAAAAACATAGGCGTCCTGGAGATCTAAAGACACCATCCAATCTCCCTGTCGTAATGACGCCATGACTGAAGCAGAAGTCTCCATGGAGAACTTCTCCTTCTGAACAAATCTGTTCAGAGAGCTGACGTCCAGTACTGGTCTCCAGCCTCCCGAGGCTTTCGCCACCAGAAAAAAAAGGCGATTGTTAAAACCCGGGGAGTGTGAATCCCGTACCAATTCCTAATCCGCTCTCTTGTCCCACATTTGTTCCACCATCGATCGAAGAGTATCCCTCAGCACAGGATCCTTGTACTTGGCTGTTAGTTCCCGTGGTATTGACGTTAGGGGAGGAGTGTTCAGGAAAGGGATACGATATCCCTTCCTTATTACAGACAACGATGACGCTTCTGCATTTATCAGTGTCCAGGCTTCCACAAATCCCAGGAGCCTGGCACCTACTGGTGCTTGGAGGAGAGAATCTTCATTTTCCCTTTAGATAGAGGCGCATATAGAAGTGCTGCTCTCTGAGCATGTGAGACTGCCTTTGTTAAGAAGGCGCCATATACAGTCCTTTTCTTTAAAAGACCTGCCCCAAACAAAGAGGAGATTTCAAAAGATCCATCCTGTACCGCCTTGTCAATACAAGACAATATGCATAACAGGGCTTCAGGTTCGATTCCTTCCGAATCATGGGCTTTCTTGGACATCACCCCAAGGGACCAATCTAAGAAGTTAAAAACTTCCAATACACGAAAGCGTCCCTTGAGGAGATGATCCAGTTCCGAAATTCCCCACGTAATCCGTGCAGAATTGAGACTTTGACGCCTTGAAGCGTCAACCAAAGTCGAAAAACTGTTTCGGTTGTAGAAGGGAGAGCAATACCCATATTTTCTCCCGTCCGATACCAAATGCCTCTTTTCCCAGCTAATCTTGCTGGAGGCCTGCAGAAGACTGTCCTCACTAAGTCTTTCTTAGACTTCATCCATGAGTCTAAGGAATGTAATGTTCTCTTCATCTATATGGTGGGTTTCATTTTAAGAAAAGACGAAGGCTTCTTCGTCTTAGCCCTGGAAAAGAGCGAGCGGAGGAAGGAGGAGAGCGGCAGGCGTCAACTCGTCTCCGTACTCCTCAAGAAGTAGGGTAGTCAACACCTTATAGTTAGACAGACCCTCTCTTCCACTATATTCGTCATCCGAGTTTTCCTCTAACTCGGGATCTAAAAGCGTCTCCGCTCTCCTTCCCGAACATTCTTCTTCTTGCGGAGACAAACTCCTAACAGGAGAGGGGCTAAGGGAATGATAATCCTTCCTCTTTCCCGCTCTAATAATCTTGGAAGGCGTCATAAGCTTCGGCTTCTCTAGAATTTTAGAAGACTCTTCATGCTTACATGACGCTTCCCGTTCGCCAAGCGTCATGGATGACGTCTTTTGCTGACGTCTCGATGACGCTTCGCTCTTGGAAGACGCTCCGCTCTCCAAAGGCGTCCTAACTTGGCGTCATAATATTGGACGGAGCGTCATGTCTATGCTCCGTTTCAATGACGCTTCGCGTCTAAAAGACGTCTTACGTCTCTCTGGCGTTACGAAACTCTCGTAAGCACCTGTTCTCGCTCTCGCACTAGACGCTTCTGTAAGACGTTTAGCCGTTTCCCGTCTGTATGACGCTTTGTCGTTGAACAGGTAGAGAGGACGAGACTTCTTGATTGGAAGCGCAACGTCCTTCCTACGAGGCGCTAAAACTCCCACCAAGAGGCCAGTTGTTCTTGTACTGCCATGATAATCTTCCTTGAAGCTTCTCCCACGTCAACTGCATGACGCCTTTCGTCATCAATCGAGGGAGAAGTAGGAAAGGGTTCTTCTGCGTCCTCGTCGGGTGACGCTGACGCCACCTTCGCCTTCAATTAATAGAAGAGGGGAGCGTCATCTGAGAAACGCTCTGGACTAGAATCCCTGTCAGGCGTCATATGACGCTTCAGCGGTCTCGACAAGTTCGATTCCTTCCACCCCTCGTTTAGGTGAGGGAGAGGGAGACGGACAGAAACACTCGCAAGGACGCTTTTTCTATAGCGCCCTTGAGCCGCCTGCAACGAAGCAGAGCTAGCTGAAGGGACGTCTGACCGTTGGGATTCCCCACAACCTCCTTAAGGCTTTCGACTTTTCCTTCTCCTCTGGGCTCGTGAGCTTGGAAAGGGTCTAGGCCTGGGAGCGTCGCAGGGACGATCAAACGCCCCCTCCACCACACTGGGAGAACTCACTTCACTGTAATGCTCACTTTCACTAGCCTTACCTTTGAAGTCAGCCATCTTGGACTTCATGTCTCTAATTGTAGCTTTCAGATTGGCGATTTCCGATGCCGAATCCGAAAAAGCACTCTGAGAATGAGATACATAGGGAGAATCTACATCAGTAGGATTAGAATTATCAGTGAAAGGCTCAATAGGCCTTGAACTCACACCTTTCAATCGTCTAATTCTATCCCTCTCTAACTTCTTCAAATAAGAAGTCAAAGTCTTCCACTCTTCTGCATTCAATCCCTCGCATTCCTTACAAGTATTAATAGCAGAACACTGAAACCCCCTACATTTACGGCATACCGTGTGAGGATCATCCTCACCCTGCAGCCTACATTCACACACATTCTCACACTCACATTAGAATCAGACATACTGAGAAAAATAAAATCCAAAAAGCAATTCCAAAACCAGTCCACAGTAGCGAATGCCAAAAACACGATCCAGATACGTCACCAAAAAGCCGAAAAAACGATGATCAAAGGATGAAATGAATCTAAGTCAGGAGGTAATAACAACAATGTTGATACCACCGGCGACAGAGAAAATATGATAGAAAACGGGGATGGTTCCTAGTCCTGCCGCCCAGGGCAGGCCGGTAGATCACCTGACCTACCTGTAGTGAGTGGCGCGAAATTTGAATTTCTGTCGGGGACGACGGAGTCTTAGCTATGTATATATCTGACAGGTAAGTTGATTGTATGAAAATTAATATTTATAGATGAGTAAATCATTGATATAAGCATTTTAGGGGGTGTATATACTTAAGAGTATCAGTTGTAAAAGGGTACTAATCTAAGATGTCTTAGGATGCTTTGGAATGATGGTTTGAGGTGTATTTTTGTTTGTAATATTAAATTGTTTTATTATGATAATTTAAGGTATATTTTTGTATGAACTATCAAATTAAGCAGTGAAATGTTAAAATAGATAGTTATAAGCATTATAGTTTATGGGGTACTGGGTATTTGGCAGTTATAAGCATTTTTAGAGGGGATTTTTGCATTTCCACAACAGGTTCTGGAACCTATTTCCATGTAAAAGTGGGGGAGCACTGTAGTTTAACAAGAACAATAAATCATGAAGACAACCTGTCACTAAATTGATGTATGGTAAACTGTAAAATTAAGGTTTTATATATACTTATCCAGTAATTACATAGTGATTAGTTTTCCACATATGGCAGCCAAAATTCAAATTTCACAGGTAGTGCTTGATTGCACAGTGTAGTTATGCAGTGCTGCCCTTACCTGCAGATTAGGAATGACTTAGCTAATCACCTCTTTCTGTTTTATGCATAATGCCCATCAGAGAGGATGAGGGAGGGGTCCAATCTTGTAATTACTGGGTAAGTAATATATATAAACTCATTTTATTATAAAAATTACTATATAAGTGACTTACCCAGTAATTAAGTAGTTGATTCCAAATTGAAAGGGAGGTGGGATCATGCACATATTCTACTCCAAAACATTGGGTCATGTCATGAATTTGAAATAAAAAAAAAGTTGCTAGCATTGAAAACAATGCTTGTCTTTCTTATCAGCTAAGAGAGGGGGACTTTGCAACGAGGGAAATACTCCTATGGCTAGCACAGCATGCTAGGTGCCCACCCTTGCCCTGGCTGCAGCACCAAATAATAACGAGACAACACTGACACCTACACTGAAATAAAGTCTCAACCATCCACCGAGTGGTGGGTGCTCCAGGTACGTTGTAACCCCTGGCTCTCCAAACTCAACACCTTACTGAAAAGGTGAAGAGTTAGTAGGAGAACATCTTGTGCTTCCTTCCGCAAAGCCCTGCCAGTCACTAAAAATGGTCTTGAGGTATTGGAAAATTTCAAATCTGTTTAAACTTTCATAAAGATAGTAAGAGGAAAAGATCACTTATACTTCTGGTAGGTCGATAGTAGAATGGACGTAAAGAGCATATGGCATCTGAAAACTAAGGAGGTAGAGATGCTATTCTGATGTCCTTAGCACTCCCAAAAAACAAGTAAAAAATGAAGTCCATACAAGATAGACGATATGTTTAGACAGAGAAAGAGACGGATTCTGCCATAACTCCCTTGGTTATGGATGGGCCTCTGATTTCGGTTAAGCTCAGGGAATTCCTGAAAAATTCCAACTAGACAGAGAGCTCTTTATACTACTTCCCATCAGGGGAGTGCTACTGGGCACTTGCAGCAAGAGCTGGAGCCAGACTGTAGCTGGTGCCAGATGAGAACGGTGGGCTCAGGAACTGGTGGCCACTCGGAGCATGAGGTGGCATCAGGCTGTGGCTTGTGCCAGAGGCAGTGGATGCCAGGCGAGCAAGGAGTTTGGGAGCTGGCGGACGCTTGTAGCATGAGCTTGGTGCCAGGCGAGCTAGGAGCTCAAGAGCTAGCTCGCACTCGGAGCATGAGTTGGTGCCAGGCTGTGGTGCTTCCTCCCCCAACACCAAGCCAGCCACAGAGAAGGGACCCAACATACTGCAATTTTCATAAATACTAGTTTCCACTTCCTTTGGATAATGTGATGCAAAGACAGACTTACACCTCCAAAAGGTTTGCAATATTGTGGAGACAAGTTACGTTTAAAAGCCATAGAAGTGGTTACAACTCTAATTTCATGAGCTCTTACTTTACATAAAGGGAAATTATCCTCTCCAAGAGAGGAATGAGCTTCTGTAATGAAGTTTCTAAGAAAGAATGCCAGGGCATTCTTTGACAGAGGTCATACAGGATTCTTCACAGAACACCATAAAGAAGCTGTACAGGATTCTTCACAGAACACCATAAAGAAGCTGAAGGTCAACGTACTCTGCTGTCCTGTGGAGGTAATACTTGAAAACTCTCACAGGACATAATACTCTCTCTTGATCACTTTAACCTAAAACATTAGACAAGCTCTTAATCATAAGAGAGGCCAAGAATTGGAAATGGACTACTTTGGCTAGAAATCCCAAACAAAATGAACAAACAGCATTCCCTTGAAAGGAAATCACTTCCTTCTCTAATGCGTGGATCTCACTTATCCTTTTTGCTGTGGCTAAGGTCACTAGAAAAAGTTTTCCAAATTAAATCTCGGATTAAAACTCACAGGTTCGAACTTGCCAGCCATTTCAGAACCACATCCAAGTTCCAAAGTACCACTGCTACTTATTTCTGTCTTGTGGTGTCAAAAGATTTAATTAAATCTGATAAGTCCTGATTGGAAGATAAATGCATTTCCTTGTGACAGAAGACAGGACTTAACATAGTTCTATAAGCCCTGATAGTTGAAGTAGCCAGAACTTTATTAATTTTCAAATATAGCAGAAAATCTGCTATCTTCACCATAGATATTTGAGAAGACGATACTCTGTTCTCTCTGCACCATGCTCAAGAGATGGACCACTTCGTTTGATATACTTCATCAGGGGGAGCATTGCTGAAACTGGTGACAGATCTGCAGATGAATCTACTTCCAGATCGAGACCTAGAGATGGGTCTTTGTCGACTGCCACAAAAGGGCTGCATCTGACGGGGAGAAAATGTCCTGGGCGGTAGTGTCGACACTTCCTTAGGACGCCTGGAGGATCGCGACAGAAGATACTGTGTACTCTTCTTCTGAAGATCTGAAGAAATCCCCAGAAACATGTCTTGCCAGAAAAGATGTTGATGGTACAACAGTGAGAAAACAAGGACCAATTTCTGAGAAGAGGTCATGCCCTTAGAAGTGTGGAAATACGAAAGTTCCCTCTTTTTCAGTAAACCCCTAGTACATAGGGAAGCCAACTCTTGCGAGCTATCCCTAACTCCTTTATCTATACAGGACAGTACCCCTAACCAGCCCAAGGAATTTGTCAGTAAGGACTGGGCATTCCTTAACCTTATGAGCGAGAGCTCCTACTGCCCAGTCAAGAAAACTAAGTACCTCGAACACTTTGAAGACGCTCTTGAAAAGGTGCTAACTCCAAAGAGTAAACATAATCTTCTCTGCATTTAAAGCAATCTCCAAGATTAATCAGCCTGGGAGGAGGCAGAAACTCCCAGAGAAGGAGCTGGTGGAGTAAAACTGGTGTCTTCTCTTAGACAATCTGGAAGGAGGGAAGCAAAAGATGGCTTTACCAGATCCCTCTTTTCTGAAAGCCAACAGTCAATCTCACTCAGGGCTTTCTTGGCGGACAAAGAAAGGGCTAATTTAGGCAGCATTGCAGGATCTACTGGTTGAGCTTCCATGAGAAAAGCAGAAGCTGGAGCAAAGATGAGTAAGCCAAAGGACGAGTATCTTGAGGGAGCCCATCATCTTCCTCTTCAGCTGAGGAAATTGCAGACATTGCTGCTAAGTCCAAGAGTTGAGGAGAGGACAGAGTCTTCTTAAGCAAGTTCAAAATGTTATCTAGCTTGCTCTGAATAAGATCTACCACATGAGGTACTTGCATACCCACAGGAGGAGCTGTCTGAAGCGGAAGTGTGAGACAAGTAGAAGTAGAAGGTTGGAAGATAACTGGTGGAGCTCCCATTACTGAAGCGATATGCAAAGATTCTTCTTCAAAATCCAAATGAGCGGAGGCAAGAGGGTGCATGGGCGCTCCAACAACAATGAGCGTCCCAAGTTTGGCAAGCAATCTTGTGGTAATACGTGCTCATACACTGCTTGAAAATTATTCAAGTCAACTTACGACACTGAAAGACACTCGGGCACCAGATGAGACCCGGGTGTCTGTGAGCGCTCAGGCAGAGTCCACACAAGATGAGGCGTGCTTACAAGAAGACAGACACTTGGAAGCCAAATTCTAACGCTCTGCAACTGGAAAACCAGACAAATACTGTTCCGGGCTATCTCAGTGACTGCACGAAGGACGAGGGCTATGAATTGGATCCCTGTTCTCCTTACACAGTACTGAAGGGGATTGGGATACTTCTGTTACGTGCCTTTTCAGTGGGCGTAAAGCATCCAAAAAACGCCACTGACATCTGGGAGAGAACTCATCCGAACTCGATGAAAAACTATGTACATCTAGCTATACACCTTTCCAATGGCACTTAGCGGCAACCTGGGAACTAGCAACAAGTTCAGCATAGGCGACTACCCTTATGCAGACCCCACCGACCTAAATTTGGCTACCAATTTGACTTCTCCCAGGTTTAGGGGTGTGTCACTGACCTTTGCCTAGGAGAATTGGTGGGCTGGGAAGCCACCTCCTCAAGCACTGCATCTGCACTAGGTGCTCAACTAACACAGAACTAACATTGTGAGCCATCAAATGCTCCAAAGCACACTAAGGACCTTCACTGATGTGGCTAACTGTGAAAGTTTCAGCAATTGACACAAATCTCTCGTCAATTCTACTCTCAAGACTGGCAATGGTGTTGGGTTCAGAAGTGAGGGAGCTGGGTAAAGGAGCGGATGCAGACAGACAACCGGGAACAGGGTCAAATTAAAGGTTCATCATCACTGACATCATCCTCCTTGAGGGATTCTTGGCTAGCTAATGACTTACTAATCCATCTAACAGATGCCTTTCTTTCCCTACCCCTTTCCAATTTACTTAAATGTGACTAACTTTTTCCATTTCTTAAGAGTCCTAGTCCTTACACTCACTACATCTTACAAAGCTGTACAATCCAAAAATACTTTACCAAACACGATGAAAGTCAACCAAAAGATTTAATTTTAAAACCAAGCTGGAGCTAACAACTAGCATAGCCATCAGCCAGCAGAAACAAATTGAAGCCAATTTTGCTAGTTGTTTCTCTCTTTCTCCAAAAGTCACCTAGCCACTAGAAAATAGCGTGACCCGCAAATTTCAAAATTCTAGATAAATTAGATAAAATTTGAATTGAAACTGCCGTACATGGAAAACTAATAGGTATGTAATTACTGAGTAAGTCACTTATATGAAACAGTGTACAGCTTCAAGTAAAGGAGAGATAACTCACTAGATTTTGGCAATGGTGAAGCAGAAGTATTGCGCATATGTGGTGGCACATAAGATGAATTGATAGTTGGCCTTCCTTTTTCCTCAGGTTCTATCGTAGTAACCTGCTGGAGAAACAAATACTAACTTCAACACAAGAACCTTCAGCTGATAAAATCCTCAACTCTTAATATGATCATTAGTGAAAATAAGATATGAATCTTGATTATTTGGATTTAGAAACAAAAGCTTTACACATAAAGGTAAATCTTACAGGTGCAGGTGCAGGTTGTTGCATACTTTCTGTCTTCCAAACACCATCTCTCTTGTCCCCATGTTCGCCCTTCTCACCATCATCATCTGCTGAGCCACCACCAAGATCTTCTTCATCTTCTATTTGTAATTTGTTTATTTTCAAATTTGTTAAATCTTTGTCTTTGTCATCTTCGAAATCATTCCATTCCTCCTCTTCCTGTAAATAATTCTAGAATAAATATGTTAATGTTGATGAATGAAAAGCATCACAAAACACGTTAAAAGAAATGTACATAGTATTTACAAAACCTTAAGTGCTTCCCAAATTTATCTTCAATAATAATTACAGCACAGGGAATTTCAAGTACAACATTGCATACCCCAGCACACTCAAACTCCGAAACCATGTTAAACAAAGTATGGACACAATTTACATGAGACTCTTTACACAGACAGAACATGAAAATTCCCATTAAAACAACATTTGCGACCATTTTCCATCAAAAACAAATTATGACAGATTTTAAATAACACATAAGCCTGTATACTTCTATAGATTCTGGGCCTTACAATTTCATAAAAAAAGAAAACAAAACCAGCTGTTTGCAAAAACTAATATAAATAAATGTTAATCCCTGTATTTTCCCATAAAAAACAGGTTGGTTTTAAAATAGTACTTTACTTACACTGACTGAAGCATCCAAAATATTATTTTATCAGTATCAACAGGTCTTCCCATCCAAAATGTCTGGTGCAATCAATTATATCACTGCACCGTTCCAGATGTACATGTGGTTGGAATAATGAAGCATCCACTCTAGTTTTGGGTTAATCTTTTGTTATATTTGAAAGTTGCTCTTAGCTACGAAAGTGCAGCCTAATTAGTTATTTAATAGAAACAATGTAACCTATTCAGTTATTTACTATTTTTCAAGGGAACTGTTCATTCTGAAGCTGGTGAATTATGGTTCTCCTGGTAATTTTAAAGTGACTGACAAGTCTGTTATTAATTTTCATATTTAATACTTGGTTAACCATTTACAATCTCCCCCCACCCTCAAAAACCTAGTGAGGGAATCCAAGTGACCTTAAAGGTTAGGTTAATGCAATGTTGAACCCGTTGTCCTAATTCAGATTAAGTAAGGAAGGCTTAGTACTGTTTAAACCTATTTTCCATTTATGCTCATTCCATTCCTAAACCAAAAACCCATTTCCCTAGGCCTAGGGACCTAACATATATATTTTTTTTTAAATATGGAGGAGCTTCAAATGGATTATTGCAACATTTCCAATGGAAACACACATTTCACCAGTTTGAGAATGAACAGTAATATTCCAAATAGTACAGTATTTACCCCATTTATGGAGTGTCAAGCACAGGCTTTTGAGAATGGGTGTCATGTAGAAGATAGCCAATGGCTATACCGAATATCAGCAATAATAGCAGCGATCCCCAGTTATCGGCACTGAAAATTCAGTTATCGTCGTCGCAAGACAAGCGCTGTAAAACCAGATGGCTGATAACCAAGGCCACCGATAACCGGGGGACTGCATGAACAGCATGATGTTGAGCCTCCAATCAACAAAAGGCATAAAATAAAAGTTCTTCAGAATGTTCTAAAACTTATGAAAATGAACTGGCCTAGTCAATTACTCAGAGTAGGCGATTTCACTTTCACACACACTTACAATTTCTCCTAATCTTGCCACTAATCTCAACATGCAAATTAGATGGCTTTTTAAATCAAACCCACTGAAGCAGAGGTTAACTTTGGTCATCCCCCAGCCATATTTTCAGCCATCATAATTGAATGTTTTATATTGTTTGTTTGTATGATGTTTTTACGTTACATGGAACCAGTGGTTATTCAGCAAAGGGACCAACGGCTTTACGTGACTTCCGAACCATGTCGAGAGTGAACTTCTACCATCAGAAATACACATCTCAAACTCCCCAATGGAATGCCCGAGAATCGAACTCGCGGTCACTGAGATAGCAGTCCAAGACCATACTGATCACGCCACTGAGGCGCTAAATGTTTTATATGCTTGTGAGATCTATGCCTATAATCACCCATCTTTAATTCTGTGACATATCTTGTGAACAATTTATGCAACTCCACAACCCCAAGTTGGAGGATGTATTTTTCTCCAAGGCTGATGAATAAATGAGCAAGTTTTTTATATAGAAAACCTTGATACTAGGCCATTTCAGTGGTAGGCACAACACGTGTAAAGAAGGCAGCATGTGTTACATGTACCCTGACAGTCAAGCCTCACATGAAAAGAAATATGTTGTTTGTTCTTAGAGAAGGAATGTGTGGTTAAGAGAGTTTCCATTCAGTAACAGTCTAGATTACATGTCTGCTATTCATGCTATCAGGGGGGGAAGCAAAGTCTCTCAATACCCTCTTTCCCAAGCCAGGACATGGCATGGCCCTGCAAGTTTAAGGAAAGTTTGGTTAGAAGGGATCCTTGCTGAAATGTCTGCCTCTGAGGATAATTTCATGTTGACTGAGATAGGAGCCAAGGCTTATGCTTGTGTCAGTGAGTTCTTGCTTGTATAATGGTAGAACAAGAGCTGTTTTGAGAAGAAATGGAACATAGATGTGCAGAAGCTACATCTGGTAATGAAATCCTCCAAACAACGTGTAAAATAAAAGTTATTAGTGCGCCTTAAACTCTCAACAATAACTGTATTTGGTTAATTATTCAGAATTTTTTTTTTTTTTGGGGGGGGGGGGGGGGGGGGGCCATGGTCAGTAATTTTTCTTTCAGCGCTAACATGAACCATCAGATGGCCAAAGTAGGGAAATGGAAGGAGTCATATGCTTCTTATCTGTAAAGTAAAAGGATACTCAGCAGCCAGACATCTGGGTTAAGAGACAATGTAAACTCATGCTACACTGTCTTGTAGGAATATAAAGAACCTGTAATTGTCAGACAAAAAAACCTGCATTACTTCCACTTTCCCCTTGTAAGCATGAGGAAGGGACTTGCTTCCATATAGTTTGTATTGTGTGGTAATAAAAAAAAAAATGAAATGGACTCTCCACCTGTATCTGACCAGTTCTAGCGCATGGTCTATTAATTCTCTCCACTACCAGCTGGTAGAGGAGAAAGAGAAAGGAAGGAGATCAGTCATCAAATCCACTCCCACTTTCAAAACCAACATGGCAGCAGACTGTTTACTTGCAAAAGGAGCAAAATTTTATAGCTTTGATAGGTTAAAGGAACCAGTTTAAGAGTATGAATGCATGAATTTTGTCCAGTTATACAAAAGACTCTAGAACCATTGCAGCTTACGCAAAATGTGTTCCTGGAAAGAATCTTCTCAAAACAGCAAACCAAGCCTAGCAGTATGCAGAGGTAGATTTCTGCGAGGGAGACTTTGAAGACAGACGGTCGATTGCATGTGACTCTTGTTTGAGTTAGTACCATTTCAGTTGTTGTGGAATGGCTACTGTACCAGGAACCAAATTTTGGTTCTGCAGACCTTGCTCTTAACACACTATATGCCTAATAGGATGAGATTTCCTTTGTTATACAAAAGTGCTTTCTCTCTTTATCCTTGACCAGTGATACAGTTATCTGGTACGTACGCTATATTCTAGAACAATTTAATTTTTTTATAGCTATACGTATGTTTTTCCATTTGGCTGGTCCATCCTCAAGATGTGACATACACTGTTACCTCAAACAAGTTCCAGACCAGAATTCTGTTTGTGTGAGGTTACCGCTTGCCGTGTCAATAGCACAAAACAATAATGTACAGAAACGAATTCCAGACTAACTCTCCCTTTAACGGTGCGGTAGGTCCAGAATTCCAGATCCACAGCCACTGTGATAATAATATACAAAATAATAATAACAATAATAATAAACTGTAGGATATGAGGGTATACTCATTTGCTAAGGAAACTAATATCAGAAATGTTCAAAGCACTTACTGAACCATAGGAAAATTATATTTTACGTCAAGAATGCAATTAGGCTAAACGACCGGACGGCGACATGTTCACGACAACACGATTAAATCTTTAAGCATACCATTCAAAAGATTGAAGTTCAACAAAATGAGATAGTGAAAACTCCTTACGAACTAAACTGAGTAAGTGAAGTCCTCGTAACATATGTGTTCAGGGCAGTTTTTAAATCCAACATGGCGTCTCTTTGGGACTAGAACAATTCCTCACTCACATGGCAGCCACGTCATTCCCAGAGCTCTATTAGAGCTCATTTGAACAATATTTGCGTATATATATAAAGTTTATTGATATTACTGAACGTTGTAATTGTAATCCTTGGCCGCAGTTCAAATGGCAACATCGTTTAACATTGTTGTAGAAAGTGTACCAGTGTCTATAGGCACAAATGTTTTGGGGATTTAGCACAAGAAACGGGAAGCTTGTTTACACAAGTGACTCCGCAAACATCAAGATGGCGTCAATCTTCTACGTGGAAGGTGTTTTAAGTAAAAATTTTGAAGGCAGCATGGAGGTAAGTTAGCAATGAGCATGGCTAGACTTCATTACCCTCTGTTTAATAGGAAATTATGGCATTAATTTGTGACTTGGGAGAAAAAACTTACTTTGAGAGGAAAATAGAGGTCTTGAGGTTTTGCTTTGATGGATGCTAGGCTAGCTCTTGACTGATATTTATCCTGGGTCATTGACTGGGTTAAAGTACTTTTTTGGGAAGGTGGCAGCTTTGTTGCCATTTGGTTGTTCACCCTATGGTCTAAAGTAAAATAATAAGTAGTACTACTGACCATAAGGTACACACCTCAAATGTGATAGCCTGTGGTAAGAGGTAAGCTCGCACAACCATCATTCTACAACTCGCCTGACTTACCTCATGATAAGCCTTCAATAGGTGTAGCCTACCCTTGCTTTCTAATCAAGGGGTAGCTAAAGCCTTTCGTAACCTTACTAAACGAGATTACGTTTGGTTTACAACTGGCCCACGACTATGACGATTTTGGGTAAAAATGAAGACTACTAATGCACCCCTCTGGTTTGTCAAATATCAGTTTAGGTAAACAACCACCTTGAGTCCATCTTACTCAGGCAGATCACCCTTATTCACTTTATATTTAATTGGTGAAACAAGAATACAATTACATCTTTAAGCATACCATTCAAAAGATTGAAGTTTCGTCAACATCATGTGATATATGAAAGCGCCATACAAACTAAAATAAGCATGTGAGGTCTTCCTAAAATATGTTTTCAAGGCAGTTTTTAAATCCAATATGGCGTCTTTCGCATCCGGTTCCTTTCATCTCCAGCATCGACACCACATCCTTCACAGCCTTCCCAGGGATCATTTGAACAATATTAGCGTATATGTGTAATGTTTATTGATATTACTCAAGATTGCAATAGTAATAAGCACAATAAAGCAATATTTTGTTGCCTATATTAGTTTAAGTATGAGATGTCCTATTCCCATTGTCATGGTTTGAACTAAAATTCATTTTTACCTGTAATCTGTGGTTTTATCCTTACTGCCATCACAAATGAAACTCCACAGTGCTTATTTGATTGTAATGATACACATTTTGTTCTTAATTCACTCCCAATTGCACTTGAAATACATTGAGTGTGTTGACAGGGAAGCCATGGCGGGAACAATTTTTGTCTTAATGCACAGCACAGGGTGCCCAAAAAGGCCCAGTATACCATTACAAGTACATACTTATTGCTCAGAAACCATATAACATAGTATTGCAGTTTTTTGTAAATGAAGATTGAATGTAAACTTGAATGTAGAACAATCTACAAAAAGTGCATTACTCAATGTTATATGGTTTCTGAGCGAAACTTGAATGGTACTGGGACTTTGACACCCTGTACTTACATCTGGCTGCCAAAAGCACCGGCAAGCAGACAACAGATTAGTAAATTGTTTATAACAAAAATTTTATCATTTTTTTATCGCACTTTTCATTGATTCAAGTCTATATTAATATTTTGCATGCTGGAAATGGCAACAATAAATTTCATTGTTGCCAATTTAGTGGAATTTCACACATACACCAATGCATTTACAAACTGTTTCCATGATTTCTAGTTGTCATAGTAATGCAATAATGATAAAATTGCTCTAATATGTATATATACTACCAATAGATACGGTAAATTCCCAGTAATTCTCCAGAAGCAATCCGCAGTGGCCTAGACTATGGCAATTGACGTTTTCCTGTTATTTTACTTACTGAACAAGAATTTAAAGTAATATTTATTCGGACGACTGTAATTGACCCCCAGGGGCCAGTACTAAACACGGTGAAATACATTGGACACCCCTATCCCTAGTGGATGTCGTATCCGTGGTTACGGCCCTTGCAGTTCTTGCAGAACTATTCTTTAGAATTACCCTGCAAGAAACATAACCGTGGATACGACATCCATTATAGGGATTGGGGCGTCCAATGTATTTCGCCGTGTTTAGTACTGGCCCCTGGGGGTTAATTACAGTCGTCCGAATAAATATTACTTAAAATTCTTGTTCAGTAGGTAAAACTACATTGAAAAACTGCAACTGCCATAGTCTGGGCTGCCATAGATAGGTACCCTAGATCTACCAATTATCCAGCGCACTCTTCTTCTTTCCTCCCAAAATCGCGAGTTTCCTTGGACTCAAGGGCGATCGTCATCACCGTTAAAGATTGTTGTGAAAAAAGTGTACCAGCGTCTATGGGTACAAGTGGTGCGCGGATCAAGCACAGGAAATGGAAGTTTATTGTCACAAGTAACTGCAAACATCAAGATGGCATCAATCTTCTACACGTAAGGTGTTTTAAGTAAAAATTTTGAAAGTGTCATGGAGGCAAGTTTTCAATGAGGATGGCTAGACATTCATTAACCTCTGTTTAATCTTAAATTATGACATTATTTTGTACTTTGTGAGAAAACTCTTATTTTGAGAGGAAAGTAGAGGTCTTGGAGTGTTGCTTCCATGACTAATGACTCATGACTGGTGCCCATCTCCGGTGTCATGATGTGTTAAAAGTACTTTTTCCGGAAGGTGGGTCAACGAGAGAGCAAGACTGGCTGAGGTAGGCCACTTGGTTGTTTACCTTATGTGTAAAATTGAAGTCCTGTTTAGTAGTACCAGCACCTTGGAGATGAACCTAAAAACATAAACAGAAGACTGTAAATAGTACCATACAAAACAAAAGGTATAAATAAAAACATTTAACAAACAGTAATAAGCATTACAGTGGCCGACTGGTGAGACCCAAGACGCAGTTTTAGTCTTCAATATTTAATGAATGAAGAGCTGGGAGACAGAGGTAGGAGTGAGTACTACTACCTACTCCTGTGAAAACTTGGCAATCCTAACTTTCCTTAAATGTTATGTCCTGACCTAACCTGACCCTACCTCCCTAACCTGACTTAGGGTGCTCCTTGGATCGCCCCACAATACCTAGTAGCCTAGTAACTTGTATTTTAGGTGTGGAAGTTTTCACTAGGGAGGCGAAAATAACACCAACGCCTATCCTTGTCTCCTAACTCTGCATACTACCCTTCAGATTTACCCTACACTGACCTCGCAGAATGTTCTGGAGCCATCGAACACCTGCCGGGCATTCAGGCTGCCTAGCTAAGGTGAGCCACGAGCCAGTAAATAGGTCTGCAACCTTAGCCTTGCCTACACAATGGGCTAGCCCTGCCAGACCTCCAATACCCTTCGAAATTTGACGTCGAAGTCTCACGTGAAAACCAACCACGTGCAGAAGTCATAGGTTATAGGTTACCTTTTGCGGGGGATCTTCTACCACGGGCGAATCCTCCGAAGGCTCTTCTAATTTCCTGACGGGCTCGACTTTGGACTTGAGGACTTGGATTTGGTCCTTTTTCTCAGACTCCTCGAGCCTTCTCGCGATTTCATCGGAGGTGGTGAACTTTTTCCCTTTGACCTTTTTCTTGTCCTTTTTGGCGAAGAAACTGTCTAAATCCGACATGGTTTAGTTCGACCAGATGTGAGTGAGAGAAATAAAGGGCGAAATCACATGGACCTAAACATCACCAAGAACGAAGACGATCGGGGAAGTAAGACCACCCTTTCAATGGTGTTGGATGCTTCACAAGTAAACAAATGACCATCGGATCGTCGTTACGAATACGCAATCGTTCATAAGATCAGACACCTCATGCATCTATGATCCTATATGGAAGGTGTTTCAATCTTCGTATGATTTAATGTTGTAAAAGAAAATGGGGATATTATTTTGCCGGGTTTATAACCATTCTTTCCGTCGAATAAACACAATACATTTCACAGTATGACGAAATTTTCTCTGCGGCTGATTCTAGGGGTAAATATTTAAATGTGTTAAAGCAAAATGCAAACCAACAACAAAAGATATATATACTTATCATTTTTGTAAGCTAATTAGCATATGAATTACATTTAGAAATCAAATATTTGTAATGGTAATACTTGAGAAATAGCAATATGGCCAGATGTTTCCGTTCATAAGTAAGTTTTAAATCTCATCTTTCGTAAGACCGAGATTAGCAGATGGTGTATGAACCCTAGGTCGTGTGTCGCCCTTACACCATGACCTTTGCTGGAGCAAAAACCAAGTTTTTGTTACTAGTTTTTGTAGATAATATTAGCATCTAAGTCATTCTCGAACCTTGTTATTTTAACATTTTTTTTACATTCGAATGTCACTGACATATTGCATGTGAACAGAGATGAAAAAATTGTGTAGGATGAACTTTTTGCTCTCTCTCTCTCTCTCTCTCTCTCTCTCTCTCTCTCTCTCTCTCTCTCTCTCTCTCTCTCTCTCTCTCTCTCTCTCTCTCTCTCTCTCTCCAATTTTTATTGCTCCATTTGCCAATGCACCAGGGCTTTTAAATTTCCAAGTTCTTGAAATTGTAAAGGTAAAATGAGCTTGATGTCTATCTAAATGTAATCAAGAATGCTATTTTTGAGTCTCTTTGCTTATTCCTTGCTCCGTAATTATTTAGCACACAAATTTCTTTTTCTTTCTAATCTTCAGGTAGAGGCAAAACACTGACGGAAGATGGAAGGAGTTTGTGGTTTTTTTGTGTGGTGCTAAAATAGTCAGTACTTATAGTTTTCTTGTTTTTTTAAGCTGAGTTGCAGTCAAAGTTTGTCACTCGATGTCTGGGCACATTCGAGCGTTTAATCCAAAAACTATCAGATGACCGGTAGGTACCTCGATCGTTCCACGCGGATTCCGAGTGGACGCTCTATCGCCACGTCACGTTCTGAGAATAACTCGGAGATCGTGTCCATGAGTTATGTCCGTTATGTGTTCTCCATTTGCACTTCCTCTTCAGCCATCGTTTATAAAACCAAATCTTGACTAATTCACTCTCAGCGAGAAAGTCACAGTATTCTGGGACCTATGTCCGTTCGATGCGTGACGTTCTCAGATTTCCTTGGTTAAGGAATCAAATCATTACTTAACATAGACTTGCAATTTAACATCACAATCATTTTCATGATATGAAATGAGATGACACATGCTTTCCTTCCCCCTGAGAAAGTCAAATTTACATCTACCCCAAACTCATTTACGTAAATAACTTGGCGATGCAAATGGCGCAAAATGAGAACAAATATTTTTAAAAAATGAACAAATGCACAACTTTTGCGGCAAGGTCATCGCCACTGCCATGCAAAGACACTTCCTTCTCAAGGTCTTAGGTCTTGCCTCCCGAACAAAGCTCACCCGGTAACATGCTTCTGCTCTCCTGTCAAGGTTAAGTACCAAGATGGAGAAGAAAATAAAATAACAGAGGCATTAATTTCAGGAGCGAGTGTACCCATCGTATCAAAGATATTTCTTCATTTGATTTGCAGATACAAATATTGAAAGTAATGAAGGAAAATAAGGAAATCTGTTCTTGAGACGTTTAGGTTACCTGCTACAATACAACAATACAATACCCAATCCAAAATTCTGCGCACGACTTTTTCTTATGCAGTTGTGAAACACTGTCATAAATATTTGAGCATATTTGTCGTCTCTGAGCCATTATACACTGCTTTATACACACACACCATAATATATATATATATATATATATATATATATATATATATATATATATATATATATATAATGGTGTGTGTGTATAAAGTAGTGTGTGTGTGTGTGTATACACATATGTGTGTGTATGTATGTTATGCATGTATGTATGTCTAATATATATAATTAATGAACCAGTATCTCAAATTGGTACAGTTTGTAACTCACCGTTAAGACTGACGTTTTTCTAATTGTCATTCATTGTGACGTTCGCTAACAGAAAGCTTGATGAATACTTATTGTTTAGAGCGCTATGAATTGCATAACGTTGTACAGAATGTTAATTTTATAGTATGGAATGATATGCTAACAATGCAGTAATAGCTTTGCCAGATAACCTTGCCGTGGCATCTCTCGAGCTGTGAATGATTATTCCTTAACGACATGTTTTATCTAAATCTTTATTTTGCATTCCGAATGGGAAGATAGGATATACAGTTAGGTACGAAACCTTGTTATTATCACAAAATACGATGGGAACAGTTAACTGAAAATATTGAGTTTATGCGCAGGCAACAAACTGCCGTCGCAGAACTGGTTTGGTTGTTCCTGCAGAAAATAAATAAATAAAAATAAAATAATAATAATAAAATAAAAATAATCCTGTTAATCTTCCCTTACAAAGATCTATCAAAACGTAGTTCATATTTATGTAGGTAGACAGAATCATAACGAATGACCGACCTCTGTCTCATGGTATTTCCCAAAGCGCAAAAGTGGAAGGTTCATTTCCGTCGGACTTGATGACCTGTAAAGATTCCGCTCAGTTTCTGTTACTGAAATTTTTTTTACCTATTTATTTAAAGTAAGGCAAGGTGTTCTGGAGCCTTTGTTTTAAGTAAAGAGGTTCGCCTAGTAACTAACGGATAACTGTCTGACATTTGTATATTGACACAAGAGAGAGAGAGAGAGAGAGAGAGAGAGGTTATCTGCTTTTGCTTGTTATATGCTATAAATACACAAGCGTTTCGGTACATTGTAGTTAGTCTACCTTGGTCTTCTGACTTTAGGTGCTGATGTACTTGACTGGAAACAGAGGGAAAAGACACTTTTATCGTTATTTGTAGTAAATTATCATGCTTTACTTCATCTTCTTCCGAACATTTATATTTTATTGGAGCTTATCTCATCAAAGGACGCAAAATAATGCAAAATTACTTTATTTAGAGGGGTAGCTGTCCAGCAACGCTTCTAATTCATCGGTTAATTCAGTTTTTAGCTAACTAAGTAATCTTATTTGTTTATCTATCAATTTCCCCTTTATTAAAGCATGTAAACTGTACGTAATATGGAGATTTCTGTTCGTGAGTATGTATGTTTTGTGTTGGGGAAAATATATAGCGTTTGAATTGCTTGATGAAATATGCATGCATGATGTTTTGGTCGATAAAGCATACTGGAGGCTGCTGATCCCTGGAACGCTTGGGCGAGAATACAAAGTGACTGCCATGATAAGGGTCTAGATCATATGCCTTCCTCAGTTTGCGCAAGTTTCTCAACCTTTATGCTCAGTGTTCGTTCTGTAGTAGATTGCGTTATCGTCTTTCCCGAAAAAAAAGGATAGATGTACATCAACTATACACTGTCCCTGTTTCTCTTGGAGGGGTGGCCCTTGTCCGGGATCCGAACTGCAACCGAGTACCGAACCTTCCCTGAATAAGCAGGACGCCATATCTGAAAAACTAACCATAGAATCTTCTAGAAAATGATCTCATGATGTTTCGCACACCCAAATTACTGACGGAGTTTATTGGTGAACTAACCGAACCCAACCTAACCTAACCTACCCTAGGAGCATGGAAAAGGAAAAAAAAAAAAAAATACCGGGTCTGGTACAATACAATAGTAGATTCACATCAACCGTGCATTTGACGTCAAGGCCAGTCCCTTACGACGCTCCTGAATGGTTGTTGATAAACCAATCACAGGGCTGGAAACTCAGTCTCTCGAGAGAGTTCACATAGGCAGTATCTGTGTTCCGAGCTCTCCCGAGGGATACTTTTGAAAGGAGAGGTGAACATACATCCTACCTACGTGAACTCTCTCGAGAGACTGAGAGTTTCCAGCCCTGTCATTGGCTTATCAACAGCCAATCAGGAGCGTCGTAAGAGACTGGCCTAGACATCAAATGCACGGTTGATGTGAATCTACAATAGTATATATACATCTCTGGAATAGGGAGGGAGGGATGCGAACTCCGGTCAGATCTCCGCGATGAGCGAGCACATCACTGACAACTAGAAAATCATAATTACGATGTCAACAAGGTTTACTCATCGTAAGGAAAACAACACGTTTACGGTTCAATGACAAAGGTTTGATAAAGATGAATGGTTGAAATCAGTAGGCAACTGAAGGCCACGTGTCATAATGACATTTCCTGCATGACCTTGAACAAAAAGAGCACAAGCAATGTCTTGATTTACACTTTGAAGGACAGAGTACTCTATTGCCGCACGGAAAATCTCTGAAATCCTAAATATGAAAATGCCGGATTCTCATTTGTACCTCTGTTGTTTTCTGGGAATGACTTGTGAAAAAGTCCGGTGAAGTCACACTGAAGGTCCTTTAGGATTACGAATATTTTTGTCTCATTACGTCGTTTTCAGTATCTTTTTCTTTTTATCTATATTTTCTCACACTTCTGTTTTCCATTCTGGGTCTTGGTTAAAAAAAAAAAGGGGGGGGGGGGGTAGGGGTGGCGGTGCAGGGGGGGGGGGGGGGCTCCAAGTGCTGAAACCTGTACGTCACGCAGCACCTTGAAAAGAACTTGGTGATTCAACTTCCCCATCACTTTTCATCTGCTGAATGGTCTCCTTGCTCCTTGTCTCCATTATGCTTATAGACTTCCTTCCCCCGAGAGGCGTGTCCCTCGCTTCCTTTCTAGTTAGATCTTTCTTCCTTCTCATATTTCGTCTCCCATGTTTACTGCGTCCTACATTTTAGCTCTAGGCCTTGGAAGTTTTTGGTTGTTCTTGTGCTGACCATTAACGCTGAATAAGAAAGGTGACCATCGAGATTAATTATTATTTTCTTTCACATTTCTTACAAACATATGTTTTGTCTTTGGTAGGAATAACGACCTTCACAAAATTTCTCATCGATGATTTTGGGAAGAAAACGGACAGAGACCACTTTGTCAGTCAAACTTGTACATTTAACTTGCATAGGATTAAGTATTATGTGAAATGAACGACTGAAAAATTTACTGAAGAGGAATCCACTTCCATTACATTTTTCTCAAAACATAAACGTCACTTTAATTTCTTCATACGAATTTTTAGCCTCGCCTTTGTCCTGGGTGTCCTGAATAATTGGGTTTCATGTAACTTTAGTCATGGAGCCTGGTAGGGTCCCGTATGCACTAAGATGTACCCTAAATTTGACTTCAGATCTCGTTAAAGGGTTGTTTGGACATATAAAAAAAAACTTGGTCACATGTTCCACAACTGACCTATTTTCCGCCATTTTGAAATCCAAGATGGCCGCCTGACAAAAATGATAAGTTAATAAATGACCAGAATATACTCAATATGCATATCATTTCAAAGGTATTGAATAGGAGAATACATAATAGGATGGTTTGACATAAATGTTTTTCAGATAAGGGTATAGATAAAAAAATTAAATTAAAAGAAATTTATTCATACATAAATGTTTAGCTATGTCTCCCAATACTCTGCGGTAGTAAAATTAAGCAAATAAATCAAACACTTGTGTAACGAACTATTAATTGTTTGGAAAAGAAATCACACTCTCAAACCTATATTTCACATTCCACCATTAAATCATCTTCACTGTCTTTCGAATCGTTATGACTCTTTTCTTATAGTATTATGTGAATTGGTACACTGCCCACTTACATCACTCTTACAGAATTCACAGCATTTGACCTATAGCATTTTTTACAGGTGCATGGAAATGGAAAATCGGGGGGTTGATTTGGCTCAGAAACAATAAGTGGTACCAGGAAGCCATCTTTCAAAATGTAACCAAAATCTAGTGGATTAAGTATATCTGTGGCAGCTTGTGCGGCATTTGTCCAGTGATAACATTGCAAAAAAGCTCTCTTCACATGAAGCTGTATGCTAATTGAAGTTGAAACAAGTCTTTCAAAATTGTTTTTAATGCTTTTATGATGCCACAGGAAATATCGCAGCTCACTGAATGTATCTGTGTTGACCTCACCAGTGGCTCGGGCAAGAAACTGCTCTGCTTTGATTTCTATGTTATGAGAAAGTTCTTTATTTTTTTCCAAAATCCTTGATTAACTCTTTTCCACTTTGCTCTGCTGCCTTGAATACAGCAAGTTTCGATGAAACCTTACTGGTCGTGTCACAACCACTAAGTGCATGGACAGCTGGAAGTACAGAAACTAGTGCTCCTGACATTGTCAGTACTAAATCATGGACTGGCAATGCCCTTTTGGTGTTGTCTTGTCCACAAAGGATCCATAGCTCTTCTAGACGACTGAATTTCCAAGTTTCTGAAGTGGTACAGTAGACTTACTAAAACATCTGTATCTGATAAAACCACTAAGACTCTTGAATAATCACGTGCAAGTGGCATGGTTGATCTGTAACGTGCAAGTGGCATGGTTGATCTGTATCAACATTCTATTATCAGTCTCTTCGTGTTAACAATGAAGTGTCGGTACATCCACAAGAGTTTGAGAGCCGATTCTCAGGCACTTATTAAAGTCATCTTCATGAGAACCTCCAAAGTATATATGTATGGACATACTTTCTGTACCTTGAGTCACTTTCTCAATTAAGCACTTGATGAAAAATTCTCGCAGCCTTACCTTGTTTTTGGTTGATAACCAGAACCTTTCCATATCTACTGGAAGTGAAGTGGAGTGTCACTGCGATTGACAGATCAACTTTTCTTCTCTGCATTCTTTCACAGTCTTTTATACTATCTAGGTCATAAATATCAAAGACAATATAAATTCATTTGCAAGAGGCTGACATGCAAGAAAATATTTTCCACAAGTGAGCTGCCATATCACCAAATATTTTCAGCTTCAACTGTGTCATTGATAATCTTCTAGCATATGCCATGAAATCAAAGAGAAAGGTACTTTCTGTGGAGCTGGTTCTTTAAGTCTTTTTTTTCAATTACATATGTAAGCTCTGATTTGAGGGACTTTTGCAAATAGCCATCCTTAATTAGGTAATACGAGGTGGATGTTATTTCATAAGGCAGAAGCTGTGATATATCATAGCCTCTAGCTCTAGCAATGTCAATAGTGTGGAAGGCATTATTCGGGTTTTTCTGTTTATCAGCAGGGGAATCCTTGCATATGTTATCCTTCTTACTCGTCTTTTTAATTGGATCAAACACTTTTCTTTATCTCTAAACCTTGTTTTGACAAATTCCTTGTATGTTTGCTGTCCATGACTAATACAGTTTAAAAGATACTTGCTTTTCTCATCACTAGACTCTTATCCATTGACAAGATTTCTCATCTTTTTGTTGTATAACAGATCAAAAGGGTTGTCTCTTTCCTGAAAATATGCAAGCATTTACTGAATGCAAATCACATCGCGCTTGGTTGTGGCTGTTGAAAAGACACTCATCTTCATCATTCAGGCCATAAAACTCTCGAAGAAAGGCCGATATCTGGAATTTTTCTTGCCTAGTAAGATGATGCTGAGCTACTGCCTCTTTCCCTCTTGTAAGTCCTGCAATGCCCCCATGGCCTTTAGCAGGTTTATTGTACATCTGCTCAAGCGCCTGGTCCATTGGGGCACACTACTGACTTTATGAGTAGAATGTTTCACAACAAAATGGCCTTTAAGAAACTCTGCATGGATTGAAGGAAATTTGTGTGGCAGCTGCAAACAGTCTTCATAAAATACTGTTCCCCATCGTGAATAGTGTGTCTTGTCGAAAGGAAAGAACAGTGGTACCTAATGATCGCTGAACAGCTGACAAATGTAATTCCCAGTTTCCTTCCCTATGTGAACGAGTCAGGTCTCTTGGCAGAGGGAACAGGTAGGTTGGAAATGTACTCCAGTATTTAAAGATATCACTTTGATCTTCTCCTTTTGCAACAAATTTATCAAACGTGGGTATTATTTCACGTTAAAGTTTCTTACCTTTTCCAAGGATACTCTGAGACTCTCTTGAATTTTTTCCACTACAATAAAGTTGTAGCAGTGCTATTTCTGAAAAGAGTTTGGTGAGATTTTGAGTTACCCTGGTGTTGAAGGAATTGTTTCCAGAGAAGTTGATGCATAACTTTGGCAATTAGAGATAATCCTCTTAGAGCATGCGAATAATGGCTGCCCTTTAAAATACTCTGGACTGTCTTTGGGCCAAATATTTCATTCTCTGTGAACACTTGTTCCACACTACTGTCTTCAAGATACTTGCCAATGCAAGATATTACTACTTTGGCCATATGAAAACCACGAAGGCCTAGAAATATATTGCTAAACTTTTTTGGCTGCAAAAGTTGAAGCTCCTTTGCAATCCTGTATACATACTCATAGACAGACAAAAAAAAAACAATAAAAACAGATAGATGTGATAATACTCAAATCATCTT
The DNA here is from genome assembly GCF_015104395.2 of Macrobrachium nipponense. Taxonomy (NCBI): domain Eukaryota; kingdom Metazoa; phylum Arthropoda; class Malacostraca; order Decapoda; family Palaemonidae; genus Macrobrachium; species Macrobrachium nipponense. The sequence goes on along the minus strand of NC_061093.1, from coordinate 26,504,513 downwards.
ATTATGTATTCTCCTATTCAAAACGTTTGAAATTATATGCATATTGAGTATATTCTGGTCATTTATTGACTTTTATCATTTTTGCCAAGCAGCCATCTTGGATTTCAAAATGGCGGAAAATAGGCCAGTTGTGGAACATGAGACCAAGTTTTTTTTTTGTGTCCAAACAACCCTTAAACAAGATCTGAAGTCAAATTTAGGGTACATCTTAGTGCATACGGGACCCTACCAGGCTCCTAGACTACTTCGGTTGATGAGAAAAATGTATTCACCACTGCTGGCAGAAAGAAGCGATTAACTAATGATTAACTGTATCACGTATCACAGTTAACGCCATTTAAAACAATTTATTGCATGTCATGTACTACACGCTTTTATATTATTAATTAAGCCTAATTTATGGCTGATTTATATTTATTATCATATAAATTGTGGACGAGCGGAAGTTCTGATGGACCGCTTTTTTTATTTTTGCCTGGAAAAACTTTGAGAATCTCTTCTCAAAAGGTTCTAAACTTCTCACAACCTCACCATAATTACTTAAATACTTGGAAAATGAGATATAGAGACCGTCTCTATAAGAATACAATGCAATTGTACTTCTAGCCAGGCTTGCTTTTCTTTGTTTGCAGTAGCGGTATAGACAAACAAGTATTCCGGCTGGTATGGATACTGTTATTAATTTTGTCAGGGAAAAAATAAATTAGGTAATTTATTAGACAAGAAAATGTGACGGATGCACAACAATATTCAGTTCTTTCAAAGGCTTTTCTCTGATTAAAAGGAAGCGACAAAATATCAGCAATATTTTATGCAAAATACAAAATTTATATGTTGATTAGTTTTTGCAACGCTACTCCCCGACTATGTGAAACTACGGGTACGTCCCTGGAGATGATAAGGAAACGCAGTACTGTATGAGAATTCGTGCATTCTTCTTGTTTCAGAATGTTCGAATAAACATACCAAATTTGTAACTAATTTGTATTTTCATAACTAACAAACCTGAGGTCTTAACATTAGGATTTACTAGCGCCAAGCTGGAAACCGGTAGAATTAAAATTACACTTGTGAGATCCAGGGACTAATGGCATCTATACAGTCACGGGGCATGTATACCCAGAATGCCCACGGCTACCTGTGACCCATCAGTTATATTTCTAACCCAGTTTTAGACTGCTAAAGGGGTGGTTCGAGGTGGGCCTTTAACTGTTAAGACCTCAGGTTTGTTAGTTATGAAAAAATACAAATTAGTTACAAATTTGGTATTTGTTCATACACGAAACAAACCTTCGGTCTTAACATTAGGATAGACTTACTATTGGAGGGAGGTAAGTCTCTACAACTGACTGGGAGTTTGCCACCTTATCCATTTCCGAATATATAGGGAAATTCTAGAGAATGGACAATGAACCTAGGCCACCAAAGATATAAGCGGATCTATTGGTTTGCCTCCCACGGGTGTAGATACCATTCTACTGTTTACTCTTGTCCCTTGCGACTGGATCCACCTTCACCCCTCTTTTCCTTATTATCCAGAGGGGTGTGTTGCTACTTGAAAAGTATATCATCAGCTAAGATAGCTCACAGTATGGCTGACCATCTCACCTGCATCTAGTCCGTTCCAGCACATGACGGTACTCTCCTTCATATTGCCCGTAGTTAAAGGAGTAGAAGAAAAGTAGTAAAGAAAAAAGACCAGTCATCCCATTCATTCTACTTTCATACCTTCATCTTAGACTAGACACAAACTGACCCGCCAGGGGCACTGGATGAACTATATTCACTTGTTGGGCCGCCACCACTGGACCCAAGGAAAAGGTGTCCAAGGATCTATGGGCAACATCTTTCAAATAAAATGAGGTGAAAGTTGTTTGGCGCTTCCACACGCCAGCTTTCAGAATTTTATCCACAGACATGTTCTTCTTAATGCCAGGGAAGCACTCACACCCCTGATGTCATGAGCTCTAGCTCCCACCTGGCTATCTGACCCTCTGTCTTCTGCAGTATAAGCATTTCTGATCGTCTCCCTTAGCCAAAATGATATTGTATTCTTGGACACTTCCTTCTTGTTCCGTCCTGTACTTACGAAAACAACCTCTGGCACCACGGCCTGAGGTGCCTTGTTCTCTTTAAGTACTCCCTTAGTGCCCTGACGGGGCACAGGAGCATTTCAGCTTTGTCGTGTCTACAAAGTCTGCCAAGGAAGGTATGGTAAAGGAGTCGAATCTGCCGTCTACTATTGTGGATTTTGGGTCTTTGCCACGAATTCTGGGACAAACTCACACACCATTGATCTCCAACCTCTCGAGTGCTTTATGAGATATGAGAGGCCATGTAGCTCCCCCACCCTTTTGGTTGAAGCCAGGGCAATAAGAAGACTGTCTTCAGGGTCAGGCTCCTATCCGTGGACTGCCTTAGTGGTTCGTAAGGGGTTTTGTCAGACTACTCAGTACCTTGGTCAGATCCCAATCAATCCTGGGGCTTTTAGCTCCTTTGGTGGGCATGACTGTTCAAAGCTCCTCATCAGCATGGCCAACTCCCCATGAAGACGATATGTCCACTCATTCGTAAGACTGGGAGGCTAGAGCAAGCCCTGTACCCCTTCACTGCAGATACAGACATATGTTTTTCTGTTCTGAGATATATCAGAAAGTCTGCTAACTGCTGAATAGTGGTACCGAGTGGAGACACGTTCCCCCTACGACACCAATCACAGTATGCTGACCACTTCCCTTGGTATACTGTCGCAGATGATTTTCTGATATTACCTGCCATCTGAGTTTTGCTGCTTTCTGCGAAACCCTCGCTCTCGGAGGAGATACTTGACAGTCTCCACCCGTGAAGCGATAGGGGACTTCACCGACTGGTGGTACCTCTCCACGTGAGGCTGGCACAGAAGGTTGCTCCATTGGAGGTAACTCTCTTGGCACATCTACTAGGAGTTCCAGGTAGGTCTGGAAACCACTCTGCTTTCGGCCATAACGGGGCTACCAGGGTCATCTTGAGGTTCTGAGACCGCATTACCCTGTTCAGACCTGACGGATTAGACAAAATGGAGGAAATGCGTACACGTCCAGATTGTCCCAGGGGTGTTGTAGCGCATCTTCTGCTACTGCCTCTGCGTCCGGGACTACTGAAACAATACACTTCCAACTTTTTGTTGTACTGGTTGCGAATAGGTCTATGATGCGGTCCTTCCCACAACATGAGCATCCTGTCCACTACCTGTTGGGGTAGGGACCACTCCGTTCCCAGAATCTGATCCCTGCGGCTCAACTTGTCGGCCACTATGTTTCTTTTTCCCGGAATATACCTGGCCTTGATGTCTACCAGGTTCTCTATAGCCCACTGGTGAAGTTGAACTGTCATCACATGTAACTGCGAGAAACTAGGCCTCCTTGCGTGTTTATATAAGCTACTACTGTGGTGTGTCTGACATCAATACCACTGAGTGTCCCTTTACTCTCTCCCTGAATTCTTGTAGAGCCAGGAAAGCTGCTTTCAAACTCCAGCACGTTTATATGGAGTTCTCTGTCCTTGCAACTCCATTTTGCTGACACCATCAACTCCTCCATATGGGCTCCCAGCCTTCTAGTGACGCATCCGAGAACAGCAAGAGGTCTGGGGAGGATTGTTGAAGGGGGACACCCACTGTCAGATTGTCGTCGTCCACCCACCACAGCAAGTCTTTCCTCACTTCTGCCGACAAGGGAATTTGCTCGTACGGTGATCTACTGTTGGTGACCAAAACTCCTTCATCCTCCATTGTAGGGACCGAAGGTGTAGCCTTCCTTGTGGTACTAGCTTCTCCAGGGAGGTTAGGATTCCCAGCACCACCTGCCACTGTCTTGCTGGCTGTTGTCTGGCTTTCCCAGAAAGGCATTCACCACTTGTTTGCATTTCTGTACTCTTTGGTCTGTCGGGAATACTTTGGCTTGTTGTTGTGTCTATCACCATCCCAGATATTCCAAACGTTGACTTGGATCTAGCTGCGACTTCTGCTGATTCACCACAATACCTAGGCTGTGACAAAGCTGCAGGAGGGCCGCCCTGTCCCTGAGTAATTTCTCCCTGGACTTTGCTATCACCAGCCAATCGTCCAGATATCTTATCAGCCTGATCCCCTGAGCATGCGCCCACGCCGACACGAGGGTGAACACTCTTGTAAAAACTTGAGGAGACGTTGTCAATCCGAAGCACAGGACCTTGAACTCGAAAGCTTTCCCTGCAAGACTGAAGCGAGAAATTTCCTTGAAGACTGATGGACTGGTATCTGAAAGTATGCGTCCTTTAGATCAACTGTCAGCATAAAGTCTCCGATTCTGACTGCTTGTAGAACCGTTTTCGGAGTTTCCATCTTGAAACTGGTTTTCCTTATAAACAGATTCAGCGTTGACAGGTCTATTACTGTCCTCCACTCCCCGTTGGCTTGGGTACCAGGAAAATCCTGCTGTAGAAGCCTTTTGTCGGACTGCATACTTGTTGCACAGCTCCTTTTTCCATCATCTTCTTCACTTCGTCCTGCAGAATAGTGGCCTTCTGAGATTTGTGGGCATAAGTGACGTGGGGTAATGGTTGATCTGTCAGGGGCGGGGTTACCTCGAACGGAATCAAATACCCGATCCTGAGAAACATCCACCACCCACTGCTCTGCCCCTAGTTCCTGCCACACCTTCCAGTGATTTGCCAGGCAACCCCCCACTGGTGTGGCCGAGTGATGGGAGGCGCCCATCCTATCTTCTTGAGCCTCTCCCCCTTCCTCTATTGCCCCTTCCTCTGTTGTTTCTATTGTGAAAGGGCCGATGAGTTATCCTCTTTGGGGAAGAGGGTCTTGTGACTCTATTAGGGATGCTATGTTCACTGGTTTCTTTCGAGACATCTGCTGATGTCTTCCCTCCAAAGGAATAGTTTGACTGTTAGAGGTTTTCCTAACTGCCTGTTGCACCAACCTATCGTTAGTGTCCATCCTTCTTCTATCTATCGCTTCTTCCAGTATGCCTCTGGCAACAGTAGTTGCGATTCCAAGATATCCCCATTCCTCATTGCTAACAGGGAATCCAAATCCACATTGCGGCTTAGTCTAGCCAATGCTGCATCTCTCCTCATTAGCAGGATATTTGCCCAAACATTGGCACTTACGTTTGTCAGGTACGCAATCGCCTTGGGACCTGACTGTAGTAATCTAATGAACAATGGTTCATCCACTACTGTTCCTTGTTGCTTCCGAGGATGCAATTTCGCCACTGCTGTTGACCAAAGGTCTAACCAGGACGCAGCCTGAAAGACAGAAGAAGCTGTTGCTTCTAACGTGGCAGCCTCTTGGTACGTCATCGAAGGGCACTCCATTTTAACCTGATCCAAGGTTAATCCAGGCCTTAACCTTACAACATTAGGGTTCATTTGTCTAGACAGCAAAGGGACCTTCGGTGTCGTATAATATTTCCTTTGCTTTATCATTGGAGGGGGAATAAATTTAAATGATCTATTAGATCTTAAGGAATTATCCCTCCCTGCAATCTTTGCGTTTACGTGTGCAAGACCGATTCCGCATGACTCGAACAAGGCAATTCATACGACACCTTGGTATCCCTCTTTAGTCCAAACGCCATGTCAATTCCAGGAGGAAGCATACTGGCCGGTGTTTCTGTCTTCTCCGAAAGGCTATTGAATTGACGAATCAAATCAATAACCTCTGCATACGAGGCCAGAAACTCTTGGTTTTCTCCTTCCTCCGGCTCTAGTGTACCACTCTCCGTCACGAGAGATGTTTGTCTCGCCTCTATCTTCTGACAGACGGCCCGGTAACTTTCCACGGCCGCCTGCCCTACGGGCCGCGGCCCTCTTTGATCTTTGCTGGCCGCTGTTGGCTCGATCCCAGATAGTCAGCAGGGGAACGAGAACGTCTCACTCTTTCTCTGCTCACGGATCTAGAGCGAGAATCTCGTCTAGATCTCCAAGATGAAGGCTCCCTTAAGACAGAGGTAAGTTCGTCTTTTATTAGCATTGGCATCGTTTTTCGAGCGTCGGCGAGCCCGGCCTCGGCCTTCTATCCAGACGGACACTGCCTTCCACGAACGTATCCGCCGAGGTTGCCAACTCTCTATTTTTCGTACTTTTATAGGAGCCTTATCGTCCTTCATACGTATTTTGAACGGCCTTACGGGCGAAACTGGGACCTGCAGTTCCATCCTCTGCTGCACCTTTCGCCGCCAACGTCGATTTTACCAGAGGTATCGCAGTTTTTGCGATCCGAACTGGCAACTCCGCCTCGGCCGCTAGCTCGCCGGCCGTCACCTCTCTCGCTTGTTCGGACTCTTGCGAACGGCTTCGTCTGGCAACCTTGTGCTTAATAGCCACTGATTTTCCGACCTTCTTGCTGACTTGGAAATGGCAGTCTTCGTCCGAAGAAGAGGAAGAATTGATTCTTCTCCTCTGGCCCGAGGATCCGCTAGGAACTCCTGAATCCTCCTCCAACGCTTGACTGGCGCTCGCCGTGACGTTATCGGACTTAGCGATGACGCCGAACTAGAGGAAGAAGACGAAGAAGACGAATCACACTTTTCTTTTTGTCTCTCTTATTCATTCTCTCCTCTATATCCTGTAACTTCTGCATTACAGTTTGCATTGACGGATCAGAAGGCGTATTAGCGTCTGGGTGCAGCGAAAAAGGCCGAGAATCGGTCTGTGACGTCATCACGCCTGCCATCTCAGAGTGTGACGTATGTTGTGACGTCATCGCTCCTCGTAGGGAGAGACTGAGAGGTTTCTGCTGGTAACCGCACGTTTGCTGCCAAATTACCTCCCACGTTCTGCATCGCTGTAAATACTGAGTGGGATGGTGAAGCAGCGGCATAATTCCCATAAATTGCAAGCCCGGGGGATGAGGAACATTCAGCTCTGCGGACCCTGCTGGAACCGTGACGTCATATAATGCACAAGCAGACCATCCAAGGTTGGTACGCCTGGTAGGCCTAGCGCTGACCACGTACCATCTAACCTATGCGCTTGCGTAGCAGGAGCCTGGAACAAAGATGGCGGATCTCCCCCTCTACTTGCTGGGAACAAAGGAGAGTGCAAAGTTATTCATAAAATTACCCAAGGCCCCTCCTGACGTTTCCGATACAGAACCGCTAGGAGAAACCGAAGGGGTTATGAGACAATTCAAAAGCAGGTGGAGAAACATATGGAGCAGCCTGGTTTATTACCGATACAAAAGAAGCCGGTAAGGTTTTGGTCATCCAAAGATGGCGTCACCCCCTTTCTTTTGTATTGGCTTTTCCCATAGAACTTCTTCCACTGTTCCACCGACCAACCGCGACAAACAGAACACGGATTAGTAACCGTACATACGCTTTTCCCTGCACCTACTACACGTTGGATGAGGATCCGTCGACACCGAGGTTAGGAACCTAGAACAAGGGAAGCCACTGACTCCTGGGCATTTCCTTTGTCTCCTCTTCGAAGCGGTAGACGATCCCGATGTTGAGGCAAAATTCTCCATCATACCACGTTATCACTCTTACCACACACTGATCACACTTGGAGAAAGAAAAGGAATGAAAAATAAAAAAAAAAATAAAAAAAAAAATAAATGGATAAAGAACGGGCAAACTGAAAAACCGGCTTTAAATGAGATAGACAGTAACACGTCTTATCTTAAAGGCGGTAGGAAAATAACTGATGGGTCACAGGTAGCCGTGGGCATTCTGGGTATACTGCCCCGTGACCTGGTATAGATGCCATTAGTCCCTGGATCTCACAAGTGTAATTTTAATTCTACCGGTTTCCAGCTTGGCGCTAGTAAATCCTAATGTTAAGACCGAAGGTTTGTTTCGTGTATGAACAAATTCTCTGTGGAGCCGTATATAGCCTTTAAACGGCTCTGCCCTGGCAATACGAGAGGACAAAGCAAGGGAAAAGTGACGCGTGTTGGTGGGCTGGGAAGCAGATGAGAAGAGCGAAGATATTGAGGGCACAATGAGGTTAGTTCCTTTGGTTATATTGAGTCTTCTTATTCATAATAAGCTTATTTTCTCCTTATTACTGAAGATTAGCTTTCCTGCAAAGGAAAAGGGGCCAAGAAATTTTATTTTATTTTGTTTTATTACTTTTATTACCATTAAATTCGGATTTATGCATCAACGATCGACCTTGTTTTCAGAATGCAAATAAGCAATGTCTTCTCTATTAAAGTTCTAACCATGGAATGAAAGCTATACTCGTATTAGTTATATTGTTTATATTTAAATCGTTTAACCAGACCACTGAATATGTTAGTTATAAACAGAGGCTAACTCATGGGTTATATTTTTACACTAATATTCATGACATCAAAGAAGGATCTGGCCCGCAGGCTAATTTTCTCTGCTTTATCAGAACAGTCGTGTTTTCCTTTTAAAGATAAGTTAATGACTCACGATTTTTTATATAGATTCTCTCTCTCTCTCTCTCTCTCTCTCTCTCTCTCTCTCTCTCTCTCTCTCGTACCAAAGCAACAGATTTTACTAAGGCCTAAGCAGTAGAAGACAAAAGTCACCTTCTACTTAATGAATCCATTTTCGTTGATTGCGATGTTCATCCAGGACGTCTAGATTTAATTCTTCTCTGCAAAAACTCCCCATCTTTCTTGACCTCTTCATTCTCTGGAGTGAATTACCAAACTTCTCGGAAGAGGAAATCCTGCTTTTGCATGAGAGGAGAAAGAAAGGGGAAGAGAAAGAAAAAAAGGAAAGAAACATGAAGAAAAATCTTCTGTGGATTTCGTCTCGTTCTTTTCGTCCGAATTTGATTTAAGCCCATTCTTTCGGGCGACTGGTCTCAAGGGCTAGATTGGAAGAAGGCGACGGGACTTAAAAAAAAAGGCTCGTGAGTCGGTTAAAGAAAATGTTTCAAGGTGGACATCACAGAATATACATATATATATCTATATATATATATATATATACTATATATATATATATTATCTATATATATAATATATATATATATATATACATACATATATATATTGTGTGTGTGTATATACATAAATATATATGTGTATGTATATATCCATATGTATATATATTCTTTAAGAATTTCATCTAAATTGCAGGTAACACAGCATATCACAAATACTGAGAATGGCTGCATCACTTTGCGATGCCAACTAAAACTCAGAACTAAGAAACAAATTTACGTAGAAATAAAATTCAAGTAGACCGATCTTTCAAATCCGGCGGAAACAGTTCAGCTGAAAATTATAAATGACCGAGTAGATTAACCGAACTTTCTGAATGATTAATTGGAAGGCAATAATTATGTTATCTGGATGCCTGTTGTCAGTCAATATGTAAGTTTCCGATTAGCTAATAACCTGCTGGTAATATCCCGCGCAAAACAATCGGAATGAAAAATTAAGTTTCGTACAATTTTGAGACAAAGGCAAATAAGAAAATTCCAAGAAAGGTTTCACATTTTATATAAATAGCCCTCTATATCCCTTGCCAAACACCTGTCAGGAGAAAGACGAGCTTTATTTTTAGGACTTCTATTTTCTATTCGTTAATGGTGAACTCCTTCTTTTCGGCCGAAGTTCTGTAATCTCTTTGATATTCTTAGAATCGTTGGGCTCCTTGCGCGCGCGAGCGCGCACACACACACACACACACACACACACACACACACACACACACACATATATATATATATATATATATATATATATATATATATATATATATATATATATAGAAATAAAAGTTGCCCCCTATGGGAAAGATTTCTGTATATATATATATATATATTATATATATATATATATAAAAGATATATATATATATATATATATATATATATATATATTATATATATATATATATATAGGGGGAACGCCTGAGTGTGCTGACCTTCCAGCTCTCAGCAACAAATCAATTTCTTCTATTCCTTTTTTTTCTCTCTCTCTCTGCGCCCATGAGTTCATTTTCTGGTTCTTCCCACCAGTCTTCAGGACCTTGCTTCTTTCAAATCTACTGTTCAAATATCTCAAATATTAATGATTTCTGCCATGGGTTTACTGGTTCAGATGTTTCATGTCTCAGAAATAAACAGAATGCTAACACGCTGATCAGGTAAAATTATCAAGTAATGTTACCAATATTTTAATACGTATAAACTTATAGGTTGTTTCTTTGTGACGTACTGGTAAATGGAAGTTAAGTAAATTATCCGTTCAGAATATTTCACTTATTATTATTTATTTTAAAGAATTACAAACACAAACACTTATACTTGATTCAATTTTGTCCTATAGTTGAAAGATACAAGTATACATACATATATAAATGAATGTGTTTTGCTGTAACACAGCAGTATACTAATACGAAGATAAAAGCCCTACAGAATACTATTTGAACATTGCAGCCATATATTTCGAGCACAGGGGCACAGAAGGAAGTGCTCGAAATATACGGTTGTAACGTTCAAATAGTGTTTTATGGGCCTTTTATCTTCATATATATAATCAACGAGTCAATGTTTTTAGCCTTAGTAATTCTGAAAATAATGTATTTTTTAACATTCAGCCATTACTCATAATTGCTTATTTTGCAGAATACTTAAAATAAGAGATTTTCTTGATAACACCATAATTAATGAAAGTGAATACTTAAAATACACTTACTCAATATTACTGTTGGGTGGCATCAACACCAGAGAATTTTTTCACGTGATTCTTTATTCTTTAATATATTCAGCCAGTTTTCTTAACTGCTCATTTTGCAAAATGCTTAAGATAAAGCGATTTTCCTTGTATCACTTAAAATATGTTTCCTCGGCGTTACTGAAAAATCCACAAGAAATTTGTGGTCTTCATATGCATGCATTTAAAAATTGCATTGGTTGTTTGAATTGGAAAATGATATTAATCTGTAAAATATGGATGCTGATTTACAGGCAACCCTATACAGCCATTTGCTTATGAACCAGGGGATGCAAATTGCCAAGAGAAATTGAGTGTCGTTAAGTGAATGAGTAAAGATACGAATGGATGCAGGAATGGTTTCAGAGAGCAATATTCCTCACGGTGTGCAAGCACATCCTGCCCCCTAACTCGAGGTCCACAGAATCTAGGTTTTATACGCCTCTCCTTTCGGCAGTTCCTCCATCGAGAGAGAGAGAGAGAGAGAGAGAGAGAGAGAGAGAGAGAGAGAGCTCTGACTCTCTGTCTTATGACTCGGTAAAATGTCTCCAATGGATAAAGGTCTACCAGATTTCAAAACGTAAGCCTATCCCGTTTCACTCAGTGACTGAGAAGAGGCCGCATGTTTAACATGAAACATTTAATGTTGATGAACGCCGAAAAAAAAGTCTTTGAGTTTCACTTCACAGAGACTTCGAAACAATGAAACTATTCAAAGAGAGAAAAACTGACAGTGACTCACTAGGTGAATGCCAAAGTTATTTAAAGGTGTATGATCTAGTGCCTGTCGAACATTCCTACTAGTTTGGGAGAATCACTCGGTTTCAAAGAATTAATTATAATGAATACTTAGCATATCTGTATCAAGAAACAGTCACTGAAACAGTTATTAATTGCTTTTTTACCACGGGGTAATCGGCTGAACATACTTTAATTGACAAAGCAAGTAGAGTATATTGGGCGTTTCATAATAAAGTTATACTTAATTGTATATAACTTTATCCTAGTTTTCGATCACTTTGGTACGCAATAACTGATGATTTGATTGAACATTATCTCATAAACCTGTTTCCGCATTTAGTCTGTTACAGTATCTCTGTTCACCGCATAACATCAACAGTTTTTGTTACCAGGTGCAGTTAACATTGTTCTAATGGCCACAGTTCATTAGAAACAGCATCACAGAGACTGGATCTTGTTGATAAGGCCACTTTAGGTAACGGTAATCAATGGCAGTTGTTGACAAAGAAATCTATAAGTGACACATGTGTCCCCGTGTGACTGGATTAAGAGAGAGAGAGAGAGAGAGAGAGAGAGAGAGAGAGAGAGAGAGAGAGATGGTCGGGAGGGGTTGTGTGGGGGGAAATGGTTGGAAGTACGGTAGCAGTTCAATCTTCAATCGAAAGAGATTTAAAGACAATTTTTGTCTAATTATATTGTCATATACACATTCTTTATTTGAAAAATAGTTATTTGACGCCAAATCTAGAATACAGTGCTTTTAAATTACCGATTAACTTGAATAAATCTGTCTCACTACCCCTCCAGCTTCGTTACTTGTTATGAATATTGTATCATTGTTCTGAACCACTAGTTTCTCAATCCTCTTTGGTCGAAGGTCCACATGGCTTCCGACCTATTTGCCAATTTCATGTTAGTATGCATATCAGCATACCAGGTATACAGCTCATATGTGAAAGCAATATTTATGATTTGCATACAATTTTTTTTGCGTGTTACTGTGATAGGCTTATTGTAACTACTACTATATGATATAGTAGTACTATAGGGTAACGTACAACTAGCTCCTGTGACAAATATGATACGAAGCAAATTAGTTCGACGAGCAAGTTGAATGACATCGCTCTTTTGGAGTTGGGAAAGGTTATTCTTGCGAAGAACGGCACTCTGGAGATATAAAAATACGAAGGAGAAGAAGAAGGAATGGGAAGTATGTAGGCAGAACAAAGGCCAAATTGACCTGACGTCTAATGTGTATATATAATGTATGTATATGTACTATGTATATATGTATATGTATATATATGTATATATATATATATATATATATATATATATATATATATATATATATATATATATATATATATATATATATATATATAATGTAGGCGTACGTACATTAATGAAGTTAAGCAGGGCATTGGTCTAGTAACTTCATCAGGAAATCCTTTCTAAAAACTCAAGGATAGCACATTCCGGAGCCTGGGAGAGAGAGAGAGAGAGAGAGAGAGAGAGAGAGAGAGAGAGAGAGAGAGAGAGAGAGAGAGAGATTGTCACATCGCCAGACCCCATTCATACGAATTTTAACTGAACGCCAGATGTGGATCCCTGCCAACAGATCTGAGGAAAAATCGCCTTTTATGACTTCATGAAGAAGACAATCAAATTTCCTATGTTTAGTAACGACGTTTCTCTTGTGATTCATCAGCGTCTCTTTGCTCTCACCTGTCTCCTCTTTTTCTCGACGGAATTTCACCCGTCCATTATTGCTGGTTTTGTCCTGTTTGGCAATTCAGTATTGTTTACGTGCTTGGAAATGAAGCTCTTGTCTCGTCTGCAGCATTAATGTTCCTCCTGTTTGGTATAACCAGCTAACCTATTTTTCATTTGCTCTCTTTTGCCTCACTGGCTTTCTTGCATTTAATCTGTTGTTTTCATGTGTGGCGTAATTTGACATTAGTCATCTTGGTATCTCCATCACTCTCCCTTCGTATCCTGTTTGTCAACACTAGCTTGTGTTAGTTATTGTTAGGGTTGCCGCGAAGTCCGCACATCACCGAGAAACTATACTTTTTTTGTTTTTTTTTTTTTTTTTTTTTTTTTTTTTTTTTTTTTTTTTTCCATCTGTCCATCCGCCTGTGGTGTCGCGCATGGTAACACTGCGTCCCGGGCTTTAAATAGTTACGCTGTGTAAGTTTTTAGTAAATAAAAAGGATATCTTGGTGTACAAGTACTACTGAAAAGTATTTTAATAATTTACTATATGCGAATTACACCGTTAGTATTCGAAATAGGATATTATTTAAAGCCCAGGACGCTGTGTTACCATGCGCAAACACCACAGGCGGATGGACAGATGGAAAAAACAGAGTATAGCTGCACCAGGAGTTGTGTTGATTGCCAAGCAATGTTATTTTGCTACACTAACTAGACGAAATAGTCACCCTGGTTATGTTATATTAACCGTATCTTTACCAGTATATGAGTTGGGTTTACTAATTAAACTTTTTTAGTGTTAGATTTTTTTATTTTTTCCCTTCCGAAATTCAGTTGCTTCATATCTTTTGAAAACATTACGTAACATTAATGATAGTAAAATTTAGAATCGACCGAGATACACGGACAGTGTTCAGTCTTGAAGCTGATTTATTACATTCGATGCACACACACACACACACACACACACACACACACACACACACACACACACACACATATATATATATATATATATATATATATATATATATATATATATATATATATATATATATATATATATATTACTGTTTTATAGTTCTGATTGTTATTCATGATTTGATGCGTAAATTAGGCTACAAAGTGAACACGGCCAAGTAAATTTATTCATAAAGTTTTCAGCAAAAAGTGGAAAGTTACAAAAAACTGCACTGAAATGTATTTTTTTACTAAAAACGGTTGCTTTTCACTAATTTTTTGCGTTCCCCACAGAGTAAGTTGACAAGCTCCATAAATCCTGCGATATTCATAGGTAGTTTATTCTTTCTTTTCTTTTTTAAGCCACATTTGTCACTTAAGGTAATATGCTGTATGTTAAATCAAAACGTTTACCGAAGTAATAATGATAATAAACAACCTAATATATAACCAGGGATCTAGTCTTAAAATCAATGTTATAAGCATTGTAAACTGACAAAAACGATACGAAACATGTAAGTCTATGCCACCTTTTATGATCCGGATATTTTGAAATGAGATATTTCCCCAAGAGAATGGACAGCATATTATGCATGGTTTATGGTATACATGTGGCAATCCTAAGCCAAACGAATGCCCTATTCAGGGCTATGAGTTTCAAAAAATTGGAAAAGAGCTCATCATAATTGGTCCTTTTTTTTATCAATAAGCTACATCAATATAAAGAAAATCCACGATTATAATACACCACTTCCTAGCATACTGGTATCGAAACTTATTCGGTTATAATCAGTTGAATCACTTCAACTAATGCAATTGCCTTAGACATATTTGCAGTTGTTTACAATAATGTAAGTCAGTCTTCACCTAGGCTAAGATTAATTCGCAAATTCATCAAATTTTACTAACCTATAAATATAATTACAATGGCAAATTGAAGATTGCTGGACCTAAAGAATGAATGCATTGTAGTACATCACGTTTGGGTTACGTCATCTGCTCCTGTCAAAATCGGTTTTTAATTGACAATCGTATCTGAAATTGGCGCATGAACACTCGAGACTAGTGAAAATGGTTCGTTTTTCAAAAATATTAGTATTTTCAAAAATATTATATAATCTCAATCATTTTTTTTTATTAATGGAAAAAGTTTTAAAAGCATAAATATATATGCGGACCTACAGCGCCGCATACGTGAGGAGTGGAGACCTCAGCTCTGCATTCAATGACTCCCCCTCGAATCTTCCCCGCACTTTTGGTAGTTTCTCCGCGCTTTGGCAACACTGGTTATTGTTAGTTCTGTTATTTCCATGCCTTTTTCTCGTCCTTGTCTGTCAGTTCACCTATTTACCTCATTAGTTCTTCTGTTTGCAAGTTTTTGTTATGTTGTTATTATCAGTTGTTCTCGTATTCAACATTATTGCCTATATAGGTCACTTGGATACCTTCTTTTCATCACTGCTATTATTGGTTTTTCTCGACATTTCTAGCATTCATGCTTGGCATCGCTAGTTCTGCTGCTTTGCATCAATAGCTTTTAGCACATGTCCGAAGTCTTTTGGTCTTTAGTTCAACATTGCTACTAGTCCTTTTTAAGCTCATTGGTTCGCCAGTTTGGGACACACGTTCCTCTTGTTTTTCCTTGGTAGTTCTATGATTTGATATTAGCTCCTCCATTTTCTGTTATTATTTTTTTTCTGTTAAACATCATTAGCTTTCTTGTTTGACTCTAGTTTGTTCTCACATTTGGCATCAATAGTTCATCTTCTTCCATCACTAATTCATCAGTTTGGCTCATCAGTAAATGCTCTTTTGTTTGTCAGTGACGTTTCTAGTTTAGTTGTAATAATAATAATAATAATAATAATAATAATAATAATAATAATAATAATAATAATAATAATAATAATATCAAGACCTGAAAATAGAAATAAGAATATGGGATATGCCAGTGGAAATTGTACCCATAATCATAGGAACACTAGGCACGATCCCCAAGATCCCTGAAAAGGAATCTAGAAAAAATAAAGAAGCTGAAGTGGTCCAGGACTCATGCAAAAGAGTGTGATCCTAGAAACGGCGCACATAGTAAGAAAAGTGATGGAGTCCTAAGGAGGCAGGATGCAACCCGGAACCCCACACTATAAATACCACCCAGTCGAAATTAGAGGACCGTTGATAGAGCAAAAAAAAAAAAAAAAAAAAACAATAATAATAGTTTGGAAAAACTCTATCGCGAGAGTATATATAATGTTCTAAGATGTCCACAATAACAAAAAACGGTGCGAGTTCGTGTATGATTTCAAAACCCTATACAAAGCTTTCGAGCCCTTCCCTGGGTTCATCTTCAGTCCAAATGAACAATTAGGTACACCATGTGCTGAGGTGAATTTTAAAATTCACCTCAGTACATGGTGTGCCTAATTGATCATTTGGACTGAAGATGAACCCAGGGAAGGGTTCGAATGCGTTGTAAATGGTTTTGAAATCATACACGATCTCGCACCCTTTTAAATTATTGTGGACCTCTTAGAACAATATAATAATAATAATAAATTCCTTAGGATCATGCCTTGAGCTGAAAAAAAAACAAGCCAGGTAGCTGTCACACGTCCGCTCAAAGTCATATGGAAACTATATTTAAGTAGAGAGAAGAGAATAAATCTTATACTATCAATACAACTGTTGTTGTTGTTCTGGTTGTAAACCATCCCCAAGAGACAAGCCAGAAAGTGAGAAGAGCCGAGTACGAGAAAGTAAGCACAGTTATTGCAAAGTGAAACTGAAAATATAAAAAAAAAAAGGCAGGAATCAAAATTTATTAACAAAAGTCAATTATAACTATCCAGCCCTCGTATTAAGTACTGCCTCTAAAGTTGGACCTGGCGTGCTCTTTTAATTAAAACTAAATTCCGAAGTTCAAAGCGTAACCGGTGGTGTCTTGAAGCTGGTGAGGTTTTTGGTAGGTCAAACAGCATCGTCAAATTTAATATCCATACAGTACGACTTTTACGATCAAACTTCCGATTGCGATATTATGTATACACATATCTGTATATGTATGTATATATATATATATATATATATATATATATATATATATATATATATATATATATATATATATATAGAGAGAGAGAGAGAGAGAGAGAGAGAGAGAGAGAGATGCACACAAATTTATATGTGTATATATGTATACATACATGAATATATATATATATATATATATATATATATATATATATATATATATATGAATATATAAATATATATACATATACATTGTATGAATAATATATATGTGTATATGTGTGTATAACTATATACATATGCATACATATGGGCATAAATATGTATATACATTGTATTTGTGCATAATTTAATTCCAGTATAATGAGAAATAGCAGAGCGGTTAAGCTCCAGGCACTTGAAGCATTGTGCACTTTGTGATAAAAGCTTGAAACTTTCAGGATATTATCTCCATACCATAAAGTTCATTTTTAGACGTGGAGGCGTTCTCAGTTTGACCTTGCATGACCTTGAGAGGTCAGTCAAGGTAAAAAAATACCATTATTTCGGATTATGCCGTAACTTTGGTCTCTCTTGACATAACTGAGTCATTCAAAGTTCTAACTTAAGGTTTTCTAACATGCCCTTTCATTCTTGTTGCATTCTAGTGACGTTACAAATACTTGTTTGCATAAATTCAAGATGGCTGCCAGAATCACTGAATTATGTCACACTTTGGGCGTTCTTTTACATACCGATTTTCCTGTAACATATACCATGAACACATCAGGGGTCGATGAACAGTGTTTATTAGTCACAAGAAACTATATTAATAGCATGATATAAAAAAAGGTAAGTTATGACATTATTTGAAATGTTTCTCACTTCAATACACAACAGAACCAAATAATGCTGGACACGTGATGGAAGTGTACAGTAAGTATAGCTACACTTACTCTAGATTTTTGTCAGAACAATCCCCAGAACATGAACACAGCGTTGTGCATTTCAGACGTGCATTTTAATACTTGCAACGCTTGACACATCCTCTCTTGCAACCACAGTGTAGAAGTTCTTAGCAGCATTGTGATGCTTCTACAGAATGTTCCTGAAAGGTTGCCATCCATCTTCTTCCTTTACCCAGCCCCAGTCTGAGGGACTTAGCAACTGACAGTCGAGAACCAATACCTGATTCCATACATTGGCTTGGTACATAGAACGCCTTGCATGCTGCACAAGAGCAGCCTGTGAGGGTGTTAGGTTCTCAAGAGTTCTTCTCTTCTGGGGAAAGAGATGCTTCCTTGCATCAGTGATATCCATGATGTCACTAGCTCTGTCGTACATGAGAATGTCAAATCGCTCAAGATGTGACGGTGAAAGCTCAGTCAAACTGCTTGGCATTTGAAGCATTTCTCTGAAGGCCTCTGTTACTTCAGGATACACACACAATGTGTCCCATGTTTTCTTTCCTCTGCCCCCAAATGCTGATGTAGTATCGCATCCACTGTATGCATGGAATGCAAATAATGTGGCAGATATTGTTGGGAGGAGAGAACGGACTACTTGGCCAATGTTGATGTGCTTCAAGCAGAGTAAAGTGCCAAACTAAATCCCATTTAATCTGGATGGATAGTCATAAAGTGTGCCACAGCCAGCACAACTACGTTTGTGTTGACTGTCCTAATCACAACATTTTTGTGCCCCTTCTTCGCCGTATCTGCTGCATGAAGGAAAGGCCTTGTGACAGCTTCTTTCTTGTTCATGGTTGCATGCTTGTCTTGTCACACTCTGGAGGAGAACTCTGCAAACTATCTGCCACATAGACATCTCATGATATCCAGTCTCTTGGCCTTCTGTAGATGGGAAGATACATAGGAGACTAACACAGTACTAGCACACTCCTGGAAGGTTTTAGTTGTGCCAGGATTCACCATCTGCATAGCAGCAGCTCCATCTATTAGCAATGCTTCTAGTGCATAGTCCTCGGGCAAGTCAGTATCACCTTCATAAAGGCATGGTAAAAGCCCAGCCTTTGTGCCAAGCCTGATCTTTCCTCCTTGAGATAAGGATGGTGGTGTTGGCTGGTTCTCATGTTTGAAGAACTGGTCAAGATGTCCCTTCCGAGCCTGACATGACAACCTTGAGAAAAGGCTGCGGTCATTCTTCAGTGCTGCCAGCTGTATCTTCTGTTTTAACATCGTTTTAGCAGCAGGTGACCTTGAACATTGCATATTTGTTCTTTGGGATTGGTTCGGTGATGGGCTTTGGGCATTTCACCAGCCTCTCCTCTACAAATCTATCTTACAGTCCCCTGCCCACAGATTAAATTTTCCGAACAGTCTCTCTGACAGAATAATTAGCCACATCTTGACATAGTGCACATATTGTCTAGTCAGTTGGTTGGGTTTGGATTCTTGGATTTCTCAGGCAAGTCAGTATTTACAAGCAAGTGTCGTTTTGACATCTTGAATTTTATTTAAAGTATAGGAAAGCAAAGACGGAAAGTTAGTAAGCGGTGCAATCTACATCTACATAGCACTACTTCTAGAACACATTCACACATTATACAGTCCACCACCACTATGCTAAGCCTTGCTCATGCATACCCCTTACCTGCAAAAGAGTAAAGGGCATTTGTCATTAAATAACCAGCAAAAGATATATAGGATTAAGCATTTTTACACTTACAAAGTAATGATAGAAAAACTGTTCATGTATTTGTATATAAAAGAAAACTGTATGTGTGAACATGATGAGGTGGTATTTTTGTGTTGTGGTTACAGCAGAGAAAAGATATCTAGCAGATAAGTATCTGACGCTGTTTGCACATTCGATATGACCATGCAAGTAACGTACATGTATGGTCCTCATTATGAGTCATGTGCAATAACAAATAAATTAGGCTATACTATAGAAGATATTGCAATTCCAGCACTTATCCAAGGTGTGCAAAGTAATGGGAATCAGGTGCAAAGTAACTTTGACTGATATTAAACAACCTCTGAAACAACTTTCTTTACTGAAACAAAGAACTAAAATTATGTTTCGTTTGTTATAAAAAGTTTTCTTCATATTGATTTAGTTTGTGTCAGCCATCTTGAATTTAAGCAATATGAAGTGATTACAGGTTTAGGAAACTACAAGAATAAACGTCCAGTACAAATTCTATCAATATTGGGCTTTCTGGGACTCTTGAAAGGAACTTCAAAATTTAGACCAAACTGTGCGCTTTTGGCAGCCATCTTGAACTTATGCTAATTAGAGTAAGTCACATATCATTGGGACGCATCTAGAATGAAAGGGCATGTTATAAAACCCCAATGTAGACCTTTGAATGACTCAAATATGTTAATGGAGAGCAAAGTTATGACAAACTAAAATATAATTGTATTTTCTTGACTGACCTCTCAAGGTCACCCAAGGTCAAAGTGAGAATGCCTCCACGTCTTAAAATAAACCTTGTGGTATAAATATAATATCCTGTTTTGTCTGCTGTCCGCACTTTTTCTGTCCACCCTTAGGTCTTAAAAACTACTGTCTAGAGGGCTACAAATTGGTATATACATCATCTACCCTCCAGTAAAAACAAATTTATTTGATTTAATCATATCTTAATCGCTAACAGAATTAAGACAAATGTGACGAACAGGAAGGTAGCACCCAAGGTCTAGACCTTGGTAGCATCCTTAAACCATAACATTCGCGTCTTCTGCCAACTCCAGATGACCCAAGGATAGTTTATAAATTCCTTGGAATATAAAGAAATGACTATACTGCTCAGCACGTGCTAATGATGATTTGCCATTTTAATTTTTCTATCAACTTCAATGTAACTTCGTTTGAAAATAAGTACATCTTAGGATGAACACTTTCTGGTAATGTCTTTGCTGTTACACTCTTTGTAACCAGTCTTGCCAAACCTTTGCAAGCTTTCCTTCGAGCCATGAAGAGGATCCTAGATAATCTATTCTAGAGTACTACACAATTAAGGTGGAAAAGAGACGGGAGAACT
The DNA here is from genome assembly GCF_015104395.2 of Macrobrachium nipponense. NCBI lineage: Eukaryota > Metazoa > Arthropoda > Malacostraca > Decapoda > Palaemonidae > Macrobrachium > Macrobrachium nipponense. The sequence goes on along the minus strand of NC_061093.1, from coordinate 26,483,391 downwards.
GGTCGAAATTGTTATTAATTTTCAAAAGCGATATCTGTGATATAATCGCTCAAACCCTGACGCTGAGGTGTATTCTATGTAGTATTTAACATGAAGGGTGAATATCCTGCAATGCTAATTTGAGAGACAACGGATGATTTCAGTTTGAAGCTGCTCTGTTTCTCAGTATGTGCTCGTGAAGGAGACTGTACTTCCTTCGTTTGCGAATAAGAGAGGATATTTTGTTAATCTGAGAGAAAGGGGGTTAATTGAGATAATCTTAAAGAGAGAGAGACAGTATGTTATTGGTACTATTAGTACGAGAGAGAGAGAGAGAGAGAGAGAGAGAGAGAGAAGAGAGAGAGAGAGAGAGAGAAACTACAGGAAGAGGAAAAAATCGAAGACATTTTCTCAACTGGAGAAAGAGAGAGAGAAAGAAGGATTCAGTCAAATTATTCTGTTAATTTGACAGAGAGAGAGAGAGAGAGAGAGAGAGAGAGAGAGAGAGAGATGTGTGGCAGGGACGTTGAATTCGGAATAAAATGATTCTGTTAAACAGCATGAGAGAAAGGCAATATTCTGTTAGTAAACGAGCGAGCGCGAGAGATAACTAATATTGATCTTATCTCCCATGAGAGAATCGGATAGACAAAGAAACGCACCAGATGTCTTCCCACAATTTAACATGAGGGCAGATAGCAAGGTTATCAGAGACCGGTGGTTTCTATTGCTCCGAGAATCACACTTTCAATTCCTAGGACCGGGCAACCCTCGAATTCTACATACTCGAGTTTTCGAAATTGTTAAGAGCTCACCATGTCTGACTGAAATGTATAATTTTCAAAGATATATTTCCTTGATTCCCTCGTCTCTTTACTCTTAGCATCTATGATTATTATAATATTGTTGTGATACTTCACATTGAGCAGTTTTCATGGTTGTACTTTGATGACGTGTCAGTTGATAATACAAATATGACCACTAATTCGAGTGGCTGTACGTCTCGACTGGTTGCAAGGGTTCAAAGGTCATCACCAGGCCTTTTATTCCCTTCGGCAACTTACCCCATTGTCGGGAAGGGTCCATGTTGGCTCAAATTCAATTTAATCTAATACACTGATGAGTTTTCGTAATGACACTTTGTATTCATGGTTGCATATATAATCACACTTCGTGTGTAATGCTATTACTTTTTCTCCAAACATCCATTACACACACACTAACACATATATGTATATATATATATATATATATATATATATATATATATATATATATGTATGTATGTATATTGTATATGTGTGTGTATATATATATCTATATATATATATATATATATATATATATATATATATATATGTATATATATGGTATATATATATATATATATATATATATATATATATATATATATATATATAGTACATACATATATATAATTCCAAATTGAGCTCATTTCAACAATCCTTCAACCTTTTCCTTCTTAAATAAATATGGAGCTTTATGTGCCTCCATCCCATTTACATACGGCAGAAAGTGTTTTTGTGTAAGCTCCCATTTTCTGCTTGTTTATGAAAAAGGGGTTACTCAGAAGAAATCCCAAACAGAGGCCACTGCCATATTCATTCTCTAACTGATGATTCCCTGGCTGAATCTTTCGTGCCGCCAATTGCATCCTATCCCTACACAGTAGCCTCATCAGCAATTAGTTGATACTCTAGATAGGAGTAAGTTGCTGCAATAACTTTGAACCAACATGTACTTTCACGCTTTCTTAAACCTCGATCAGACGCATCTGCTTCATGCTCGCCCATAATTCCTACAAGAACGAATCCCCTGAAAATGTACCAATGGATCTTTTTACCCTTGCCATTTTCTTCAGTAATAGCATATTCGTAATATCACTACATTTATTGCCCTTTCAACCCTCCTCTTTTCACATCTTCATCTACTAAGCTAACCTTTCAGCCAAACAGCTTACACATTCTTTTCTTTCAAATAAATGATCGATGTTCTTTCATAAAGATTAGTTGGGTCAACAATGCTTTCGCACAGTCCAATATCTGCATCCAAAGAAACTTGCATGGCGCACCTTTTGCAGCATCATTATTACCTTCCTTGCATCATCTGATCTGTGATTACCCTCATCTCTAATCCCATCACTCTCAACCCATTTGGATCCTGGGGATTCCCCCTGGCTTTTATGGGAAGGTCCGGAGGAGGGACCCTTCAGTTAAACCTGGGTCCTTGGGTTCCCCAGGTAAATCAAAGAAGAGACCCATTCTGTAGAACTGTAGAACGTTGGCCTCTGGGCTCCCTTGGAAATCACGAGAGGCCTCCTATGCCAAACCTGGGACCCAAAGCTACCTCCGGAATCCCATTAAAAGAGCCTGTAACAATTATATTGCTTTGGTGTAATAGTAAAAATGAAACAATTCACCTCAAGGGATTCCAGAGGGAGCCTTGGGTCACTGATCTGGCAGAAAGGCTCTCTTCTGAAGTTTGACAGGGTAGCCCAGGCCCCTGTTCTACAGAATGGATGTCTTTCTGGACCTAGCTAGGGAACCGAGAGACCCATAACCTCCTGCAGAAGCTAGGGATGAGGTAATGATGTACTTTTATGTCACTGGTATCCGAAGTACCTACACCATTTGATCAGTTCCACTCTTCCGCAATACTTAATTCATCACCTCAGCCCCAGTTACATAACTTCTCTCTCGTAACTTAACATTACTCTTACTGACATTCTCTGAACTTTCTTCTTTACACTATGAAGCTTCTCTGTTGTCCCCAGTTAACACTAAATCATCTGCAAACATCATCTGTCTCAGAAACTTTTCTTTCATACGACAAACAGGCTTTTAAGTCTCCTGTTATTCTGCATAAATACCGTTCGTACACAATAGTAGGTGATTTGCATAATCGGATAGGTTTAGAATAAAAAAAAACATGGTTTTATTTATGTTTACCTGCAGTCATGAATATGTACGACATAATGAGCCACTTTCCCTCTTACACGATAGCACCTGTAAGTTAAAAACTTACATATTCATTTCTCGGAGATCAACAATCCCTATAGACTAATCTGTTTGGCATTTCTACCCCTATATCGGAAGTATTGGAATCGTCTCATTACTTCCTTTTGCCTTGATGCCTGTCACCTTTCCTACTTTAAAAGTGGTGCTAGATCCCGCCCCATTGCCGTCTCCTTTCGTTCTCTTCTTTTTTTTTCCTGAGATTGGGAGAGAGAAAGTGCAGTTGGTTCATACAATAATGATGGTTGAATTCTAATTCCATGGAGCAATACTCATGAATAGCCTGGCTCCTCGTTGCACATCTTCCACATCGATTGATCTACTACAGCAATAAGAATATAATTAATGGAAGCCCTTTTATATAACACTTTTTTTATTCTTAATCAGAACAGTTGATTGGTCATACGTACATAATTACTTAAATTTATTCTCAAACTGCGTACATGAACTTATTGTATTAATTTCTAGTGAACAGGAAATTTTCCAATGGATTTAGAAAATGCGGCAACATCCCATAATGATAATGACTAGAGAACATTTTATAGTTCCTAAAGTAATTCTGATAACGCCACACAAATTTTTTTTTATGTAGTTTGGACACAGCTAATTTTTACATACATTTACTTTAGACAGAACTGTAATTTTTACGTATGTATAGTCTTGGCAAAAATCATTATTACGTATATTCAGTTTGGACAGTACTTTTTTTTTTAGAACCCTTTCCCAGCCTAAGAATATTGATGGCAATTAAAGTTTTGGACTTGGGTATGTCTCACAACCTTGATAGATTAACTTTTTCTTGACATTCCCGCCGTGTCTATTGTATAACCAAGTTAATCTATCTTCAACATATTTACAGTTATAATAAAAAAGGAGAATGAAGAAAAAGAATAGGAAGACTATAGAACACCTGTCTTATAAGTGATATAATCTATAATAGAATTTTCCTCAAAACAGTCATTTTCAAAGTGATTCAGAGGCAACCTAATCATTCATAATTACTGGCTTACTATGATGTCTATCCTCATTACATTACAGCTAATGACGTGGAGGTCGTGGGAACTTTATAATCGTTGAAGTTTTATACGCGTTGATTTTTTTATATATATTTTTTGTACATGTAAGAATTCAGGAAATGTTTATAGCGACCATTATGAATCTTTACAAGTAATTAGCTACTAATTCCCATTAATTTTACTGGCTGATGATAACACACTGCTATTTCTTTGTTTGATTTGTATTCTCTGTTACCTTGTAGTTTCTGGACTCATTGTTGACTGTGTACTGTGTTCTTGCTCTCTTTACCCAAACATGCGTAAGGTATATTCTTACACACATTATATGTATATATGTGTATGTGAGCGCGCCCGCGTGTGTGTGTACGTGCATGTGTGTTTTTAATAATGACTCCTAATTTTGCGATTTCTCTGCAATTTTTTTATACCCTTTCCTAAGAAAGATTTGAATCCTATGGAAAAATATATAAAAGGCTTTTCCTTCCTAGTGGGGTTTGAATCCCCGCAAGGAAGGTTACTGCTATTCAAAGAGCATAAAATTAACGTAAAATTTCTTTTCACCGGCAATTTCTGTTGTAGGTATTCCAGTTGAAATAATGGGTTTTCTTTATTACCTTGCATGTCAGTAACAACTTAACACTGGATATGTTGAAATGCCAAGAGTTTCTTGTATGCTACAGCTCAGTCAAACTCTAAAGTAATCGTGCCTGAATAGGATTTTATGATGAGCTGTTAACAAACACGCAATGTGAGGATCTACAACTGAACTCTTCAACATTTCTTTTCATCCACCGTAGTGCCACCTAATTGCTCATTTTTTTTATAGGTAAGTACACGCAATCCAGGACTGTGACTTCATATTTCTCTCCTTTACCTCCATTTCATGTGCTGGGTCTTCAGAACGAGTATATTTATTTCTGTCTCTATGCGCTCAAGATCAGTATTTCTCGCATGCGTGGATGAGAACAGAAACTCACACAGTATTTCCAATTTCTTAATTGCTTTACTTTCCTGACCTTTTGACCTAGCATTGCTAACTTTGAAATATCAAAAGCAACGCATATCTTCATTTTTTTTATTATATTTTGTCTACGTGTAACATCTACTGCTACCACCAGTCTACCCTCTCTTATACTACTCAGGTGTTCTGTAGTCGATTGAAACGGCAACGATATTACTCATTAAGGCCGCGAAGACCTGAACGAGACCAGAAAGTATATGTAATATGTAAAGGAAATTTAACTGCCGAAACGGAATTTATTTGACGCACATACTATGTTGTAATAACCGTAAGGAATTCGTGTCTCCAAGCACCACTATTCGCACTTGCTTGCAATCTACGTTAGAAAAACAACTCACCGATATTTATGAGGAAAGCATTGCCATTGCCAAATGCTCACGTCGAGGCCCATTTGTCCTAAATATTCTGCTTTGTTACAAGATTATCCAGTTCCCTCTCGCTTATACTTGCTTCGTTCGTTTCAGAGCGTAACCCTGCAGTCGTTCATTAATAGTCACACGTCTGTTGGCTGGCAATTCCGGTGACAAATGTGTCAGCTCTGCTGCACAGTGAACAGAAAGGGCGGCACTGTTGTGTAAGCTTTGCCCCAATATAGAAACACGTTCTCTTTACGTCCCACTTCTTTTTTCGTTAAATCTGGTTTCAACTCGAACCTGCGGTATCGATATTAGTGTAAGCTTGTGCGCAAACGTAGCCACTTCAAGACTGCAAATGTATAAGTTCGTGTTTGTTTATTCAGAAGATATGATGCAATAAACGCTAGTGTTTTCATGCATGGAAATGCTTATAGAAATTGTAAATAATCATGGTTTAATTTCGTGAAGTCTCCCAAATGTGTCCCGACTTGAAATCGTTAACTCAGTCGAGACTTTCCTTAGGAGAGAGAGAGAGAGAGAGAGAGAGAGAGAGAGCCAATTTTCTTATTCTTTTCCTCCGCTTCCCTGCTCCTTCCTCGTTTTCTTATCTCGGTAAACTCGAATAGAAATGCGACAACCAAAAAGATATGGCGGTTTCTCAGGAGCTTCTTCGTAAATGTTAACGGCTGACGTTGGGTGTTATTGTTGCGAGCTGTTTGAACGGCAGTGAATCTTTGCCTATTTGCTCTAACTGCCGGCACGTTACCTCGTGGGGAATAATCCCTTACCTTACTTGTGGGTTATAATCTCCGCGATTATCCAGCCAGGAGCCTCTTAGATTCCTCCACGGGTAATAAAATCTCTAATTGCTTCGTAGGAGTAACTTTTTTCACTCCAAGGGGAATTACCCTTTAGATTTCTTTTTGGTGAGTAATTTCTTTAACTACAAGGGGGGAATTATCCTTTACATTTCTTCAACTCTAAAGGGAATTCTCCCTTAGATTTCTTCATGGGGAGTAATCTCATGCTCCAAGGGGAATTATCCTTTAGATTTTTCATGGGGAGTAATCTCTCACTCCAAGGAGAAATATCCTTTAGATTTCTTCACGGGGAGTAATTTTTTTTAACTCCAAGGGGAATAATCCTTTAGATTTCTTTATGGGTAGTAATTTCTTTAACTAAAAGGGGAATTGTCCTTTGCATTTCTTCACGGGGAGCAATTCATGCTCCAAGGGGAATTATCCTGGCGACTTTTTCATGGGGAGTAATTTCTTACTACAAGGGGAATTATCGTTTGGATTTCTTCATGGGGAGTAATGCCTTTAACTCCTACGGAAATTATCCCTTAGATTTCTTCATGGGGATAATTTCTTTAACTCCAAGGTTAAATATTCCATAGAATTCTTCATGGGGAGTAATCTCTTTCTCCAGGGGGAATTATCCTTTAGGTTTCTCCATAGGGAGTAATTTCTTACCTACAAGCAGAATTATCCCTTAGATTTGTTTAAATGGAGTAATCTCTTACTCCAGGGAGAATTATCTTTAGATTTCTTCATGAGGAGTTACCTCTTGTTCCAAGGGGAATTATCCTTTGTATTTTTTCATGGGGAGTAATCTCGTACTCCAAGGGGAATTATCCTTTATATTTTTCATGGGGAGTAATCTCGTACTCCAAGGGGAATTATCATTTAAATTTCTTTATTTGGAGTAATCTCGTACTCCAAGGGGAATTATCCCTTAGATTTCTTCATGGGGAGTAAGTTCTTCAACTCCAAGGGGAATTATCCTATATATAGTTCCTGTAGATTTGTTCATGGGCAGTAAACTCTTACTCCTAGGGGAATTATCCTTGAGATTTCTTCATGGAGAGTAATTTCTTACTCTAAGGGGAATTATCCTTCATATTATTTCATTGGGAGTAATCTCTTGCTCCAAGGAGAATTATCCTTCGAATTTCTTCATGGAGAGTAAACTCTTACTCTAAGGGGAATTATCCTTCATATTATTTTCATTGGGAGTAATCTCTGCTCCAGGAGAATTATCCTTCGAATTTCTTCATGGAGAGTAAACTCTTACTCTAAGGGGAATTATCCTTCATATTTATTTCATGGGATATCTCTTGCTCCAAGGAGAATTATCCTTCGAATTTCTTCAGAGTAAACTCTTACTCTAAGGGGAATTATCCTTCATATTATTTCATTGGGAGTAATCTCTTGCTCCAAGGAGAATTATCCTTCGAATTTCTTCATGGAGAGTAAACTCTTACTCTAAGGGGAATTATCCTTCATATTATTTCATTGGGAGTAATCTCTTGCTCCAAGGAGAATTATCCTTCGAATTTCTTCATGGAGAGTAAACTCTTACTAAGGGGAATTATCCTTCATATTATTTCATTGGGAGTAATCTCTTGCTCCAAGGAGAATTATCCTTCGAATTTCTTCATGGAGAGTAAACTCTTACTCTAAGGGGAATTATCCTTCATATTATTTCATTGGGAGTAATCTCTTGCTCCAAGGAGAATTATCCTTCGAATTTCTTCATGGAGAGTAAACTCTTACTCCACGGGGAATTATCATTTAAATTTCTCCATCGTGAGCTATCTCTTTCTTCAAGGGGAATTAACCTTGAGATTTCTTCATGGGGAGTGGTTTCCTATGGTAGTAGTAGTAGTAGTAATAGTAGTAGTAGTAGTTGTGGTTGTTGTTTGTTTTTGTTGTAGTAAAAATTAAGTTCCGTATATAATTTACTATCTTACTGTTTAGGAGAATCAGCCAATTAGACGCCGTTATCAACGAATATTTCCGAGAATTTGTCAAACCGAGGAGACATTATGTAATTTCATTGATAATCTCGATTTGGAATTGGATAGAGAAGGGTCTCTATTGAGGTATCCCTCACCGTCATGGATACTATAGGAAGAATCCAATCTATTAATAATTTTTGCAACGCCTGATACAAAACTGGAGGAACATTTTTCCAGTAATATTTCGGTTATGATAGGAGTTCCTCGGAATTTAGGTAACCAGTTTGTATGAATAATCCTTTGGTAGTTAAATATTATATTCATGGTAGTAATAACGATAACCACAGCAATGATTGTATAAACTTAAGTGGAAACAAATATCAAACAATATAAGCAAAAAACAAAGCTGAGTGTCTACGTTACGTTAAACATGTAAAAACATGATAAATTATCATATGCTTATCACAAACTGGTTGAAAACAAGTCAATGATCGTCAGTGGAGAACGGATCTTGGCGAACGCTTCGATAATCGTATGAAGCACGGGGTAGGACTACTAGTAAGTTGTTAACTTGTATTCAACTTGTTTGTAATGTGTGCGCGATAATTGCTCGAAATTATATTATATATTTATAATAATCCCTGCAATGTTAACTTGGTTTTAGGTATTCATCTCTGCCTCAGGAGAGAACTGCTACTGTCACCCCTTGATCTTGCTCTAGAGCTATTCGTGCTGGAGGAAGTCAGCTTTGCTGCTTGGCTGATATGCCGTGACGTCACACTACCTGAAGCTGCAGCCAACTACTAAAAAAAAAAAAAAAAAAATAGTCTGAAGATTTTGCGGTCGCGTCCAGGCAACATACTTGTCAACAGTGAGTCCGATAACGGCCATTAATCTACCTGGAATAAGTTGGGCAATATCTTACTTCCTTTCTGTTGTACTCCCAACAGTTCCGTACATTAACGTTAAAAGTAAGAAAAAATAAACTATAATAATGAGATTGATCAGTCCTGTCTATATATTAAGACAACTGCTGCCTGTGTGTACCATATTATATACGAAATCAGACACACTGCTGGTTGATGGATCATAAAACTTTCAATTTCGTGGCTGTAGTTATGGTGACAAATGTCGCGTCTTCCATCTAAGCTAAAGCTGATGTTTATAAGAGAGGTTGCAGTGTTCCATTCAAGCGCCATGGCGTTGCTTTATACAAGCCTGCATGGCCTTTTGGTTGTTATTTGCCGTTGAAAAATTTTGTTATTCAAATCTGCTCTATTTCATTTTGCTGTATCGATTCCGTGCTTTTTGTATTCGCATACTTTCTCATACTTTCTTTTGTGGAAGGTTTTTAGGTTGACTCTTAAAGATTTCCCCTTTTTACAATGATTGCATATTGTGACTAGTGATGGCACTAATGATAATTGCTACAACCATGATTAGTATGATATTAGACAATAACATAACAAAATGTGAATTTTGCTTTAAAGTATGTCACGAAATTATTTGACAATGTACTGCTTTGCTTACTCAGCATACATGTAATTTTTCCAGACACTAAAAGAAAGCAATCCTTCAGGATGGAAAGAAAGTAAAGCTGAATCATTTGCTTATAAGTCGAAAAAAAATCTTATAAGTTAATTAACTGAAATGATAATCTCTTTTACTAACTCAAAAGATCTAAGCTCAAAAGCAATAAATTTTCCTCAGTAACATTCAGTTTTCTATTTATGTTCTCTTTATCTTGCATGTTCTCTTTACTCTCTTTCCTCTTTATTTTTCAGTTTTCCTATTATTTTTTTTATAACATTAGGCTTACTGTCTTTTATTTCTTCACATATCCTTTTGAATTAATCTGGCTTTTCTTTAAATTTACAGCTATATTATCTGTTTAAATTTAATTTTTCACATTACTTTCCGTTTTGTATTCATAACATTTAGGTTTTTTTCTCTGCATTTTTCCTTAATATTTCTCTCTCGTTTTTATATTGCCCTTTCTCTCCAATGTCCTCCGCCTATCTTACTATTCCTTTTTCTTCTTATCTTCCTTTTTCATTATCAACCTTTCCTTCCCATCCCTCTCTCTTGCACCCTTATCAAGCCCCTTTTGGCGGGATTAGAAATCTCGACGAGACATCCCAAGGAAAAAGGAGGATAAATCCTCGCCTAGAATGAAGAGACACTCACCTGGAGGTCTTCTGCAGGAAGCCACGTTTATTACGTCCCACCTCAGGAAGATTCCCCAGTCGCTTCGCTGGGAACTCCTTCGTCCGTTATACTACCTCCCGGGTCTCATCTCTCACGATTCTTGTTGGTTGTTGCTTGGTTGTTGCTTGGTTTATTTTGGGTTGTTGTGTGTTTTTTTATTTCTATTGTTGTTGTTGGTTCCTGGTTTCAATCTAGTTTTAGGTTGGTTTCTTGGTTTACTTTTCAGTCGTTGGCTGGCTCCTTATTTTCCTTTGGGTTGAGTCTTGGTTTCTTGGTTTTCTTTTCGGTTGTCCGTTGGATGGTATCATGCTTATTTGGTTTCTAGGTTTCAAAGGGCTGCTTGGTTCTTTTAGTTTTATTAGGGGTGCTGTAAGGTTTCTTGGCTTTCTTTGGGTTACTGGTTAGTTTTTATATTTCCTTTGGGTTTCCAGCTGGTTTTTTTGCTCTTTGGTTTGCTTGAGGATATTCTTTTGATTGTTTGTTGCTGTTTAGTTGCCTTTGGAAGTTGACTGGTTTCTTTCTGGCTGAATGGTTTCTTGATGTCCTTGTGGTTGTTGCTTAATTTCAGATTCCTTTCGGTTGTTGGTTAGTTTCTTGGTCGGTTGGATAATTTACTTTCTGTCTCTGTGTTCTCAGTTAGTTGGCTGATTGGTTGTCTGACTAATTGACTGATTTGGGTTAGCTAGTTGGTAGTTGGTTACTCTGCTTTCTCTCTCGTTTAATTGGTTGAATAAACAAATGGATGCAATTTATCTATCTATCTATCTATCTATCTATCTATCTATCTATCTATCTAATCTATCTATTATCTATCTATCTATCTATTTCTAATCTATCTATATATATATACATATATATATATATATATATCTATATATAATATAATATATATAATATACTTTGCCTAAGAAAATAAAATTAGCTCCCACCTTAAAAGCGTATCCACCTATCATTTATGAAATGCTTTCCTTCGCATTCCCAGTGTCGTATGACTGCTTCATCGACTACCCACCTACAAAAATAAATTATCCACCCACTAAATTAATTTCGCGCAAAAGGTCTGTAGGTGATTGAAATATAACTAAAACACCACTTCTTGAAAATGACAGAATTTGTAAAACTGTTTGTTGTTGTAGCTACACACACCACACACACACAATATACACACACACACGCACACACACACGCGCGCGCGCGCGCACACACACACACACACACACACACTATATATATATATATATATATATATATATATATATATATTATATATATATATATATATATATATATATATATACTATATATATTCACAAAAATTTGACATAAGTGTTTTATTACATAACAATTTCATCATTTATGAACAATTATTGATGAATTAGACTTAAAGCTGGAAAAAATAAATGTACAGTATATACGTATGATGTTTTATATGCGATGACTAAGGAGAGTGAGAGAAAAAAAAAGTCCAGTACCCACCCGCTAAAAAATTCTTAGGTTTACCCATGACTGCACTCGACGTAGATATGGCAGTGTTATTGAGAATTTACTTTGTTTTATACGAGTTCTCATTTTAATTCTGACTTGAATTCATATACTTACCTAGAATTTAGCGGGAGATGCTTTGAGGGGTTTCAAATGATCACTTGAATGTGCTTTGGCACTTCCGACTGTAAACTTATTTTTACCCTTATTTTGCGCAAAGGAAGTAGTTTTAATGAGGTACATTGCTATTATTTCTAAATTTAAATTTATATGGAAGATATAACACGAACTTTATTTTTGCCCAAAATCAAACTATTTTCAATCTTTCTCTCACGAATACAAGCAATGAGTCCATGAGGGTACAATTAACTTCGTTCGATTTCAAAGGCGTTGCACCTTGCTTTGCCAAGAAAAGCACAATTTGATACGTTAAGAAAATGTCTAAAAGTTTTAGCGCAAGGCACTTCTTAGAAAGCCGGCGACTTCTTCAAATATCACGTCTACAAGGAACCGTACCTTAGAACCCGCTCTCTTTCCTTTTCATCCGTTCACTTGCATCGCCATCGAAAAATGTAAGTGCCTTCTGGTTATGGCTTTGGCTTCAGCATCTGAGTTGAGACTGAACTTGTTGTTTTTTAAATGTTTTTGCCATTCATTTCACGTAGCAACAGTTATGTAAGTAAAACCATTTACATGGTTGAATTTACAAAAGGCGATCAAAGATCTATGGCGCTTTACAAATTATTACCTACTTTCGGACAAAAGTAATTCGGAGAACATCGTCTGCTGCTTGTTGTTCGCGCTCTGCTTGCGTTAACGCCAATAGAAACGCAATGGTGATTGAGACTTACTGTAATTTCATACTGTTTATTTGTTGAAATTCGATGTAGAGAAAGTTTAACATTTAATGGCATGCATTATTATATCGTAAAAGAGCAATGACACGACACAACGCTAGCATGAGAAACGTTTGTTGTGCATTAATAGTTTAGTATCCCCTAATAGATTAAGTTTCTTCGTTTTCTAACAAGCCTTTTCTATGAGAGAGGTCCCTCCCCCCTACAGCAGGAGCGCAGACTCGCGAGTCCCTCTGGCCTGAGCCTCTGCCGCGCAGACCAGACTCAGTGAATGAACAGACAAGTCAGTGGAAGGACATGCGTGCGAGTTGCTCCTGATATTGTGTTTCCGTCTAGTGCTTGTATTTTTCTTCTTAGATAAAAAATAAGAAATTCTACCTTCAAGATGGTGCAGAGCTACCAGTCTCCCGTCAGGGTATACAAATACCCCTTTGAACTCGTGATGGAGGTGAGTAATTCCGTATTTCCATGTTTTTGAGGTCTGTGTTAGTATCATCTGTGTGAGAGAGAGAGAGAGCCTTGTCGACGGGGGAGGGGGAAGGGTTGGGGGCCATGGAGCTCTGTGCCTGTGTGCTGTCGAGGTTATCCCCTTCATGTGGGCGAGTGTCTCACTCAGATATGTTACGATTGCATCATCAGTGAGTTATCAACGTTTGTAAGATGAATGGGTGGTAAAAGACGTAGGCTAGCATTCCTTTTCAGTAGGGCTGCCCAGAGCTGAGATGATATAGGCCACGTCTCATTTCATTTTCTCATAGCCTATCTTGAGGCGTTGTGAGCGCCTCGTCATGACAAGTTTCGTTTGCAGTGAATTTCTGAAATAATCTCAAGTTATTTTCGTTATGAAATGTCACGTATTATGATGGGCAAGGCAGATTATTTGCGAAAAACTTGATCGATTTACGCTTGTTCCAAGGTTGGGAGTCGTGCTGTCATAAGACATCTTTTAATTTACAAAAGAAAGAACGTTTTTCATCGTTTTCATCGCTCGTATTTTACTCATACTAGTGCATGAATCATCCAGCTCAATGGAATAACCTGTTTTTGTATCTCTTAATATTTTATAGTTACGAATCTCATCTCTAAGATATTAGTCAATTATTCAAACAACTCGTAATTGCATTTTCTTTATAAATGCTTGGTAGGCCAATTGCTCCATAAGATATGACGAACAAAACCGTTAACGAGCCTACGTATATCCTGTTGATGGTAGGGAAATTACCTTTGGGCCTATCGCGTGCACCTGCGATTCACTCATAGGTGCCCTTTGCCCAAACAAGTACCTCTAAAGAGAGTAGGGTAGTTCTTGCGTTTGTGCCCAGGTATATTAGTAGGAAACAAAAACTGAAGGCCATTGTCATTTGTATGAACGGAAGTAATTAGCGTCCGTGAGAGAATACTCCAGCGCTGAAAGATGGGTTTGCCAGCGGAAGGAAGAGGTGAAGGAAATAACCTCTTGAGTAGGTAACTTGCAACCGTAAATGTTTCCTTCTCCCTGCTCATACACTTTAAAAAAAGGGGGTAGGGGCGGCTGTGTGCGGAGGTCTGGTCCTTTAAATACAATGGAGCATGCAACAAGCACGATATGTGTTTATTGCATGACATGGGTCTAGAAACTCATTCTATAAGACTAGCTGAAAATCGGAGACACCTTCTAAATCAATCTATAAGGGGAAAAGGCATATACTTGCTTAATACTATATATTTATATCTATATATATATATATATATATATATATATATATATATATATATATATATATATAGAT